>NW_005187426.1:2115820-2118951 GCF_000239375.1 Pundamilia nyererei
CATGGACCCAGTACATTTTAAATCTCTTACTACAGTCTATTCTTGTAATGCAGTAGCTGGTCTTAATGTGTTGATTTAACAAAACTCTTCAAATATGTTTTGGCACACATAGAGATGAGGGTGTGTATCTGTGTGTGTTTTTTCATAAGAAACCATTCCTTTAATCCTTTGCATGATTTGAATTTCAAATTGGTCTGTAATTGGGGTCTTTCTAGAAGTAAGTGCCAAGAAACTGAAATCTCACAGCCTCTTTTCAAAGGAAAGTGCAAAGTTTATTGTCATTAATACAATATTTATTCAATTGGATTTAACAGTGCTTACCATAGTGATTAAATTGTGTCTTAGGTCTTTTTGATAAAAGTTTATTCTGTTCTCTTGTTAGGTTGTGGGCAGTCATTCACTGACAGATGGTCTTCTGTGCATGGAGTTTATTCCTGGCTGTACCTGCAGATAATGATGATATGAAATCATTTTTAAAATTGTCTGCTTCACAGGACCAAGAGCTCTTCTTCTTCCATGATCTCAGCCCAGGCAGTTGTTTCTTCATGCCACGGGGAGCTTACATCTACCACACACTGACAGAATTCATCAGGGTAGGAGATACAGCCAAATGCTTATTTTATCTCCAATATCTTTATCATTTTGAGAAAATGTTATAGGAACATTCAGATAATATTAACTGAATATCAGTATTACAAGCGCAGTAGATGTGAAGCAGTGTTTAAGGTCAATGCTTGGATCATTACTGTTTGTGTATAATTGTATGCCTCAGATCCAGAGTATTCATATATACATTGTTTTCATATTACACTGAGTCGACTTTTAGGATCGTTTGTCTCAGTAAAGTTTTGGTTGGAAGGACTTTACTGAACCACAGAAACCCTTACAATCATTTTACAGTCCATGACGACTGTGCTTTGCATTTTCAGAGTAGCAATCGTGATTGCCTTCTCAATGGCTTGCAGACCACTCGCTGTGACTTTTCCAATCACAGAAGCTCAAAAATAAGTAGCGTAACTGTTAGGTCTGCACTTCGCAGGCCCCACTGGTTTAGAGACTTATTCCCATGAACAAAGCAAGACAGAGCTCGATCCATTTTAACTTGCAAGGGGAGCAGATTGGACCACGGTCTTGGAGCTGCAAGCTCCTCACCTGGTCCCAGACAACTCCAAAGAGCCAGCCTCCCCTGCAGCCTTTTATTAACTCTGTGGTCACACAAACATCTCATTAATCATGCAACAGATAAAACACTCACATGTGAACATGTGTCATGTGTGTCTGCAAAAGAGAACATCTGATGTGTGTCTATGAGCATGTGATGTGATCGGTTATATGTGTGTCTGTGTAGGAAACAGAAGTCAGCATTCATGCTAAAGATCTAATCGTCCTGTTAACGATCTAATCATCTTGCACAATGACAATCATATTTATCCACAATTCTCTAACAGTAACACCAAGTGAAAAGCTTTGTTCAGCTTTGTTCATCAATACCTCAGAGCTTCAGAAAACTTTGGTTGGACCCTGACCCCTGTGCATAATCTGAAATGTGGCCTGGTCCTTATGAAGGCCCTTTTACCTAAATATAGGTCAAACTGAATGGTACATAAACTCTTAAATTCTGAACATTTTGGGAAGCTGTGTGAAATGCAAATAAAAATAGAATACAGTCTTTTGCAAGACCGTATTGTATTCACAATATATCATTGACGACATATCCAATTGTTAAATTGAGACCTCCTTACTATTTCATGAAAAATATTTGCACAATTTAAATTTAAGCAACAAGTGTCAAAAGGTGGGAAAACAAAGTGGTCAAAAAAAAGAGCTGGGTGAATATTTTGCAACTAGTTAACTGACAACAGTAAGAGAATCTTGGAGCAACAGAGTTCCTCAGAAGTAAACAAATTCAAAATGATTTTCTCCAACAACAAATTGCAAAGACTTTGAGTATCTAATCTGCAGCGCATAATATCAGAAGATTAAGTCTGTTAGTCTGGAGACTTTTCTGTATGCAAGGGACCGAGGCATGTTGATGCCATCAAATTCAAAATGAGACAGTATTTTTATTTTTTTTATTTTTTTTGAAAGTGGTACGTTTTCTCAGTTTCTACATTGTACTACCATACAGATAGTTGGGTTTTGTTTAAATTTTACACAGCTTCCCAACATTTTGGAATCGGGGTTGTACATTTAGTTGAAGATAATAGCTGTATCCAGTCCTCTCTGCACATGTTGTCAAAGTAAGAAAATTCATAGTACTTGTGAAGCTGCAGATTCTGTACATTTGGAAGTTCTCAAAAGGTCTTTAAAGTTCAGTCTTCAGATTTCAGCGTAACTTCAACTGCTCAGACAAGTTCACTGACTCTACAGGAACTTGTCTCTGTGGTGTATTTGGAAAGACATGCTAACATCTTGAAGACTTTCGCAGCACACACCCCCAAACCAAGCCATGCCAAGACAAACTCATACATTGCACAGACAGGGTGTAAGATCATTATCACATCACTTATATCTGTTAAAACTGCAGAGAAAATTATACCAGCATGCTATGCATTTCCCTTTCCAAGATCTCACCAAAACATTTAATAGTCAGAAGTTACTTTGCAGGGAACCCAGCTCATATTTATAGACAACAAGTGCTGACTTTGACTGAAGTGTCATGAGTATTTCAGTACATGCACTCATTTATTTCCAGGTTTTGAAATTCTCCATTTTCTGGTAAATAATACTAGGAAAGCGGAGTGAGCAAGCATTTTCTTTTTCAGCAACTTCCTTTTTGGTATTCACAGTTTTGCACATTCACAGAAATTCTTCCAGTTAGTGTCTTTGTACTGTTGGCTGCTAAACAGCTCAACAGCCTGTTAAATGTTTTGCTTAATGGCAACAAATGGATAAATACAGCCCACACAATGTGATTTCCATTGTTGCAGCTTAAGGTTGCATGCCAGAAGTCATGATTCAGTTGAGTACCTGTGCAGCCTAAATGGTGTGTTTAGCCAATGTGGTTTGTTGTTTTTCTAGGATGAGTACTGGAGAAGAGGCTTTCAGGAAGTAGCCTCCCCCAACATTTATAACAGCAAACTGTGGGAGACATCTGGCCACTGGCAGCACTACAGCGAAAATATGTTCTC
>NW_005187426.1:2119059-2133018 GCF_000239375.1 Pundamilia nyererei
TTTTGTTTTTGTTTTTTTTGTTTTTTTTCCTTCTCAATTTGTATATCAAAATCGCACACACTACTTCATACATATAAGTAATTTAATTTGGTTTTCCTGCAGTCTGATGTTCAGCCACAGGCCTCGCTCATGGCGAGAGCTTCCGCTGAGGCTGGCAGATTTTGGGGTCCTACACAGAAACGAGTTGTCAGGAACACTAACCGGGCTGACCAGAGTGCGCCGTTTCCAGCAAGATGACGCTCACATTTTCTGCACAATGGATCAGGTCACAACATCAGTAGTTTTTAACATTTCTGTGGGATGTTTTTTGCTTCTAACAAGATGTGAAAAACATCTTTTAAAAACACGTACCTGCTTATTATGAGTCATTTCCTAAATGCTGAGTCATGTGTGTGTGTATATATATATATATATTTTTCAAACAGATCGAGTCAGAGATGAAGGGCTGTCTGGACTTCCTCCGCTGTGTTTACGATGTATTTGGATTCTCATTCCAGCTTCACCTCTCCACTCGCCCAGACAAGTATTTGGGTGACATTGCTGTGTGGAATCAAGCTGAGAAGGTAAACTGTGTCATGAGTCACAGTTTAAGTAGTTAATCATGTGGAAAAAGGAAATCCAACTACTGAATTATAAATCTAAAGGGATAGCAGAGATTTAAGCAAATAAAAGCTCATGTTGACACAGAACTACTCTGGATGATAGTATCAGTCTCCTGCCATGTAATTATGCTGTAGTAGTGTCAAATCTGTGAAGTTTCATGATTGTCTGTGGGTGGTGTGTTGTCAAAAGAAGACATTACTCATTTTCTTGGCTTGATTCCTTCGAGTGTCCAGCTATAAATTGCATAAGAGCACCAATTAAAACGGAACTCTATACCCAAGTATGGACTTTACTGTAGTTCTACTTGGCGTGATTTACAGTAATTGCCTTGTATTGTTTAAAGTACATGCTAACCTCTACCTCATACTTGACAGCAATTGGAAAACAGCCTGAATGAGTTTGGAGAGCCATGGAGACTGAACCCTGGTGACGGTGCTTTTTATGGACCCAAGGTTCCGAATGAATCTTTTTATTTCATTTTTTTTAAACTCCTTCCAAACACTGGCTCAGTTTGAATCTCCTTCTGTGGTCTGGAAAGAAGTATAATTCTTTCTGTGTTATTGCAGATTGACATTAAGATCAAAGATGCTATTGGACGTTACCACCAGTGTGCAACCATTCAGCTGGACTTCCAGCTGCCCATCCGCTTCAATCTGACCTTTGTGGGGTGAGTCACCTAATAAAAATATTGACACACTGCTGAGTCTGTGTGCTTTACAGCGCCAAGGATTACGCATTAAGCCCCTCCTGGATAAGATGTCTCAGCCTGTGCTGCTCTATGCAAATCTGAACTCATTGTGCAGGTGGCAGGCTATAGACTCACAGGGAACTTCAATTAATATACGCACCATGGGGAAAATTATACACGTGCTGTGCAGCAATAGACAGCAGGCAGTGCATGGATAAATGGTGTTTATAGTTGTATAGACGTCTGTGTCAGAAAAGTATTGTCTCTGGAAAGACAATGGGAAGGTATGAGAATGATTGCAGGGTTAATAATAAAAGTGTGTGTGTGTGTGTGACAATACATCAAAATGTTTTTATTCAACCATATTTAACATAAGTGTTTTTATTTTTTTGTTTCTTTTGCTACAATTACAGAAAAGATGGGGATGACAAATCTAGACCAGTCATTATCCATCGTGCCATTTTAGGCTCAGTGGAAAGGATGATTGCCATTCTGACAGAGAACTATGCAGGGAAATGGTAATGTGTTGTTTTGGTTACTTTTGTATTCAACACCCATTATTTTTGGTACTTTCTGTCACAATAGTGGATGCTCATATTAAACAAGGTTACAATTTTAAATGGCAGTCCTGGTGAGCCAGCAGTTCAGTCTTCAAGCATTCAGTTGTCCTGTGGTGATCCCAGGCACACATCTGGCTGTAAGACCAGAAGCCCCACCTACCTGATGTTCAAACCAGCTATTTGTGAGATTGGGCCAATGTGGAGAAAGCTGTCTAAAAAGGAGGCAAAGGAGCTAAAACTGCTTATTTCAGGCAAATGATGATCTAAAGGGGTTCTCATGAAGCCCAATTTTAGTTATGCAAAGCTATTTTACTAGAGTTCAAAATAGAGATGGCAATAAGCACAATGGGCCTACTAAAACTACTAACATACGGTGCTATTATGACCCACTGCTTTGATCTTTCTTTTATTTAGAAATATGTTTTGGTCTTTATAATTATTGTAGGCATCTTGGCTTACTATAAAATTCTACCTGTATTGTCACTAACAGCTCTCCAACTATGGCATGATTTTTACCTCCTCAGATCATGATTTTAGCTCCTTTTTGTTGAGGAAACGGATCATGTCATGTTTCTATCGTTCACTATGTGAAAGTTGTAATACCCATGTTTCACCCTCCACCAGGCCTCTGTGGCTCTCTCCACGTCAGGTGATGTTAGTGCCTGTCAACCCATCCTGTGAGGATTACGCAAAGAAGGTATGACTTCCCCATTGTGGCCTTAGTCTCTGATTATTTCTTTCTTGTAATGCAGTAGTTAATGACAATAAGTATGGAAAGTTCTTGAAATGTACTGAACATTAACAAATACAATTTCTACATGTCAGGTGTGTAAGCAGTTTACAGAAGCTGGTTTTATGGCAGATGCTGATCTGGACTCCAGCTGCCTTCTAAACAAGAAAATCCGCAATGCTCAGCTGGCACAGTATAACTTCATTCTTGGTGAGGAAAAATAAAACCCCCAAGTTAGATCATTAAGTAACAAACTGTACAAAGGTGTGGTCTATAACGGGTAAATGAGGATGCTTGTACAATTGTAGTGAGTGAAAACGATGTGTCCATAGTTTAACACGGTACAAAGTAAATTTAAATTCTCCACAGTTCTTTGGATTTAGGCTATGTCAGTGTCTTCTGTCTCTTCATGTTTTCCCAAACTGAATCACTAATGTTGGTTCTGAGCCCTGTGGGGGCCAGGCCATCTGCTGCAGGACTCATTGTTCTTCTGGTCAGGAAAAGTGGTTCTTTGTCAGAATGCTTGAGGTCATAGTCTTGCTTCAGAATGAATTTGTGATGATCAGATCCTGCTTAATGGATAAGAATTCAAATAAAATGCCTGAAACTTTACTGTTCAAGTGCTAGAGACTTATGTGAGGGAGGTGCAGGGCATGTATGAGCACAGTGAGACCTTGGTGAGGTGTGCAGTAGGAGTAGGACAGATGTGTTTAAGATTGAGTGTGGGATTACATCAGGGATCAGCTCTGAGGCCCTTCTTGTTGTTATTGGTGATGGGCATTTTATCAAATGAGGTCAGGCAGGAGTTTGACCTTTGTAACAGTAAAGATGCAAGGAAAGTAGAGGTAGTGAAGGGGGATGTGTTTAAATATCTGGGGTCAACTATTCAAAGCAATGGACAATACATAATACAAGTGAAGAAGAAAGTGCTGGCAGAGTTGAGGGAGTCGAGGGTCAGGGGTGATTTGTGGAAGGATATGTTTACAAGATGTTAGTGAGAGCTGCCATTTTGTGTGGTTTGGAGATGGTGGCCCAAAAAAAAAAGATAGGAAGCTAAGCTGGAGGCAGTAGAGTCAAGATTTCAAGTGGGAGTGACCAGGATGGACAAGATTAGAAATGTGTACAACAAAGGAACAGCTCAAATTGAACGGCTTGGAAAGAAAGTTAAAGATTGAAGGTTAAGATGATTTGGACATTCTCAGAGGAGGGATAGTGGATACATTATCAAAGGGTGTTTGAATATGGAGCTAACAGGAAGGAGAAAAGAGGTGTGTCACAGAAGATTTTTGGATGTAGTGAAGGAAGAGAATAAGCGAAAATCTGTCAAAGTCATCAAAATAAACATTCTTAATTGATTGATTAGAAGCCAAACAGACCTCCAAGCTGGTTAACCACCAACAGCTGACAAATTCTGCACGCAAAGTGGGAGTGTGTGGTGAAACTTGGCCCGTGTAAAGTTGTTGTTGTTGTCTTGTGTCTTGGCAGTGGTTGGAGAGAAGGAGAAGATGACTAACAGTGTCAATGTGCGCACAAGGGACAACAAAGTCCACGGAGAACTACCGGTGTCCGAGGTGATGGCACGCCTGACCCTGCTCAAACAGTCTCGCTGTCAAAATGCAGAAGAGGAGTTCTGATCTAGGCACAGCTTGGATTTTAATACTTCAAACATGAAACGGCAACAAGGGACACAAGATGGTTTTTGGGAAAGTGCAGAAAAAATAAACTGATACTCTGTAAGTGGATGTAATGACTGGGCCTGCACAACTACTCTGCAGTGCTCTTGTGATCGTCAGTGAACGGGGGAAAACTGTTTGTAGGTAGCGTGGGTTTGAAATTATGTCAAGGTAATCTAAGTGTATCTCAAGAAAAGTTACTCAATAACTTAAGGAAACGACGTGAAGACATGAAAGTTGTGTGAATTTTACACTAATCTATTTTCACCAAGATCTGCCTGGAAATTCAGGAATAATAATAAAAAAAATTCTCCAAATGTGGGTGCTTTGTTTCTTTATTTTCACAACAGAAGATGTTAATCTTTAAGTAGTTTGATATCATGACAAACTACAATAGGTTTATTTTGTAGAGACAGTCTTCACATTTTTGTTAATTTTCTTTTACTTTTTTTTTAATGCTTCATCAGTTTATTTGTTCCAAAGTAATAACTATTGATCATGCTGTTGCTTTGGAATGAAGCCTGTAGATTAATAGGTGGCAATAATGGGAATTCCAGCTGTTATTGTGTAATAAGCAAGACTGAGCCAGCTCCTCATACAGCATGTAATAACAAATCAGGAACATACCAGTGTCAGGTGGTAAAATTTATTTTACCCATGGTTTTACTCACTGTTTTCTAACAACTCACAGCATGCAGAACAATGTGATAGACTCACCAGAAAGGTGATTTCCATAAAAAGTTAAGAATTTATAAAACAGAACGGACCAAAATGTTGTTGCTAAAACACAGACCAGGGGTAGCAAGATGAAGACGGGAAAGGTTTTTGCTGCATCAATCTTAATGGGAAAGGTTCAAACTTTTATTATAGCACATTTCTGTTTAGCTTTAGTTTTATTCTAGTTTTACACTAAGGTCACAAGATCAGTTAGTTTTGAAGATTACTGTAACTATTTCAAGGCTTGTTTTTATTTTATCGGTATGATGCAGTAACAAGGTTGAAGTTAAAATGGCTGGATTTCCTTATAGATTATGATATAAATGTGATGTTTAATAATATTTTATGTTTTTAATGTTTGTTTTATACATTTGGTAACAGGACTGCAAATCGGTCCTAGTATTTGTATTTTCTTACAAAAGGATGCTAGCAGTGTAATTCCAGAGACTTTTGAATAATAAAATGTAGATGTATAGATAAAGGCAGCAAACCCTGAAATTAATTTGTCTGCTTTTGGTAATATACATAACAGGGTCACTTTAATTGGACACATTGACACAGTTCAAAGAGGACTGACCTTTTTCAAATTCTTTTTCAAGATTTTCAAATTCATGGGTTGGCAGAAAATGTCCTGCATTTATGGAATGGCATTAATACACAATGTATTTTGTCATGGGTAAAGGATTAAACTAATGCAGTCCTCTATCAAACACCATATATATGAAATTTAATATGATTTCCGTTGCATGTTCACAGCTTTAACTAAATAAACAAAGAACCTGATAATAGTTTTGCTTTTTTCTTTTTACTTTTTTTTTTTTACATTAAAGTGGCTCTTCTTCTTCTTCTTCTTCTTCTTAGTCTTTTTTTTCCCCTATTGCCTAACCTTTAATTTGTATTAGAATGACCTCAAACGAAAAATATTTTCAGATCTTATTTGGGGTTTTATTTTAGTGATTTTTGTTAATTTAAAACAAAGAAAGAAAACAAAACAAAAACTGCTCTATCTCCGTGCTTGAAACTATCAGAGGACTATTAGCACTCCAGTTTCCTACATGACGTGAATGCAGCTCTCTTTAGCTCTGCGGTAACAATGGCTACTGTCTGTCAGATTTGGAGACCGGACAGAGGACGGTGCCTTAAAAGCTACGGAATTATCGCTGTATTGTTTATGGACCTTATGTTACAGTGTGTTAACGGTATGCTTACAATAATACACTTATAGATCTCGCTTTGGTCGTTACCTTTCCCCAGCTGAATTAGCATGAGGTGGTTAGCTAGCAAGTTAGCATAACACTGGTTTATTTAGCTAGATAGCAATGAAAACATTGGCTGTAGTGAGCAACACGGATTCAAAATTTATTTTACAAAAACACCTTTTGTTAATTGTGTCGTATGCAAGTTAAGCTATGACAATTAACAGTTCATTGTTTATGCTAATTTGTAGCATGACAGAACATGTCAGCGAGTAGCTTCTGTGTAGTAGCTTCCTAAAATTATTGTAAAGCAATAATTAGCACGTTTTATTAAAAGAAAAACCAGTGTCTCTAGCTGCTTACGCGTGTTTAGACTTCTAATTTCTGTTCAACCATATATGACCTGTCCGCTTTGTTGTCAGGTTCCCTGAGCACAACTAATGTTGAGACCCACTACACAAGAGATGGACCTTTCATCACTAGCCCGGTGGTCCCCGATGCAGCCTCAGGTAAATATTGCAGTCAGTAATCAAAATTAAACATACTGACTGTACCGTTATTTATTTAACTGTTTTTTTTTATTAATAATGAATTTATATATTGTGTGGTTTTTAGTTTACTGTTTGTAAACTAAAAAACAGATTGACTAAGGGCCGCATTCACAACGGTTAATATCAGAGTTTCCTGAACTCCAAATTTAAATCTTTGAGTGTGAGTTTTTGAATAGTAGTCCAAAATGAAGCTGGAAAAACAAGTCCTCGCTTGGTTCAAATAGAAATTGAGGATTCATTTGTATAAAGAAGTTATGTGACAAGATGTGACTTGTACATCAAAAGGACGTTCTGTTTAATATTTTTTCTAGCACTTAACAACAAAGAAATGCGGCTCTATTAAGCAGTAAGCGAGCTCAGTTTTCCATTAATAACCTGTTAACCAGGACTTTCAGTTCATGCCTCATGAATTGAACTCAAACCCCTTTCTTTAGAGGGATGAAGGCTGTTCTAGGGCAAAAAGCATGGCACACCTGTCACAGGTTGATGCTGGATTATTTGAAATGTATTTTAAAGGTAACATTTTCTTAAAGATATTGGTAAGATTTCATTGTAGCACTGCTGCTATTGATTTTGCTCATACATCAGGATTATTTATCAATTCCCTAATTCAGTCTTATTTGTAAGGGGGGGAAAGGGTAGACCTAGACACTTTTTAGCATCTATACAACATTATTATTTCTGAGTCTGAACACAGGATGGAAACAGCATGAGACTTGGGGGTGCTGAGTTGTGCTGTAACATAGCAGCACTGATTAAAAAAACAACCAAGCTTGGAGAAATACAATTGCGATGGACTTGACATATTTGAAGTTGGTTATTTCCCATGCTTGAGCATCACTATAAATTTGTATTTCCTGTATGTAATGAGATTGTAAACTGCAGGTTTTTACATATATTTAAGAATGTCCATGTTATCTGGGAACCTGAATAAAATACAGTGCAAAATCAGAGTAATACTGCCTACTTCAGACACAATTAATTTCCATTGTCTAAGTATTGCATGTTTTTTTTTTTCTTTGTTAACCTGCATATCATTAAGTAAAGTCTTGATCTCAACCAGAATTTGTTAAGTTAATTGCTTTTCAACAACAGCAGCAACAGTTTTCCTTTACTGCCCAGCATGCAGCTATAATGTAGCAATCAAGACTAAATAGCTTTGCTCAAGGACTCTTTAATGGCCTGCCCTCTTTGAAAGCGGAGTATTTTTAATTTTGCCGCCACAGTCTGTTATCACAAGTCACCGCCTGTTGCCACCACCAGCAGCCAGATTTAATGAAAGCCTGCTTACTTTGCACAAAATATTTATTATTCATGCTTGAAAATGTCTTAAAATAGATAATGCAACTTTGTGGTGGACTTTTTGTAGTGTTTCCTGCAGATGAAGACACATCCAAATGTCCTAGTGGGGGTTTGTGTCACCGCCTGCCAGCTCATTGCATTCAATGCGATTACCATCTCAAGTGCACATATGGCAAACCAACTTTATTTGCCTGTAGACCCAAAAAAGGCGTTCACTGCATAGTGAGTAATATTGTCAAATATTCTTGTCTGTAGTAATTCTGTACCATCTTTATCTGTTTGTTAAGAGGGTTAGTAAGGCTTCAATTTGGGAATTTTGTAGTGTAGTGAAATTTATTTTCTTCTTTGTATTTACAGGGAGAGTCTGGACAGCAGCAAGCCAATTTTTCTCTCAATATCACCTGTCAGTTCTGTTGGCAGCTGGACCCTTCCCAGTATCGCTGCACAAACTCCACCAATTGTATGACAGTGTCTTGCCCACGCAAGCGCTACAATGCCACCTGTGATGTCTTAGATCATGTACATTGCTTAGGTATGATCAAGGATCCACTATAAAGCCTAATTAGGTTCTAAAGTCGTCAGTTAAAGTCATGCAGTCTAGAGCAGCAACTGTTTTGTCCACAGCATGAAGTTAAACTGGTTTTCATTCATGGTTGCTATTAAAGGAAAACTCCTATTCAGTCAGGACAATGTTAGTCAAAGTATGATTGTTATTTCATCTGCAGTAGAGCTATGTTTGGGTTCTGTCTAGAGAGCCCTTATGGTTGCTTGGCCATTTGTGGAAACCGCACAGGCAGGTAGAGCAGCAGAGCAGGACCTCTTCACAGAATAAAACATCTGTGACAGCAGACATTTAAGTCAGAAACACCATAAAGTGAAGAAGCTGGGGTTGGGGTGGGTTGCAAAGCTACTTGCAGACACAGCAGCATTTGTATGCAGGCTGAAGCTGCTTAAATAGGATAGCCCCATATGCGAATTATCAGCAGGATGGAAACACATCAGCGGATGTGAGCTGGCATTAAGATCAGCTGATTGGCGAGGATTTATTTAAATTTCCACATGACATTTTTGATGTAATGTTTGTTGTATTTTCAGTCAGCTTGTTTAAATTTTGCTTGTTTGTGCATGAAAGCATTCACTATGTCTTCACTTCTTTTTAGGTAAAAGACGTTTTCCAAAACGTTTATTTTGTAACTGGACTGGTGGATACAAATGGTCAACAGCATTAGCACTCAGGTAAAACTGACAGTAATATTAAAACCATTACAACAAGCTTAAATAATGGAAATGTAAAGACACGTTATTGATTAGGATATGTGATGAAACTTATTTTTTTTCTGGTTCCTTTCATAGCATTACACTTGGTGGTTTTGGAGCGGACCGGTTTTACCTGGGCCAGTGGAGAGAGGGTCTGGGCAAACTGTTCAGCTTTGGAGGCCTAGGCATTTGGACTTTGATTGACGTCCTTCTAATAGGGGTTGGTTATGTAGGACCCGTTGACGGTTCTCTCTATATCTGAAGCAAAGCCCTGGGGACATGGCTGGCTTTGCTCTTCACACTGCTTCACTCTCAAAGGACTGAAGAGCTGAGATGCTGTGTTCTTAGCACATTTGGCTGGCTAAGCTCGCTGTGTAACACATCTTCATCCCATCTGCTAACAAGCAGGAAGTGTTTTCTTCATCACACAAATGATGATTCTACCCACACAACCATCAGATTGATCCCAATCATTCTGCGTCCATGTCCTGTTGAGATTGCGCAGATGGTGCTGTGCAGGAGTATAAGGAACCGGTAATTACCTCTGTCCAGTTTCTTTGACTTAACTAGTGGTTAGGCTCTGTCTTGCTGATAGGTACCTGTGGTTTCCTGTGGAGCAACGCTTTTCCATTAGAGTTGTGCATTGCTTCTCTCTTGTTGCAAGTTAAATGCTTTAATAGGGGTCAAATGGTAACCATGGCCATGCAGAATTTTATAGTGTCACCACACAAAGGACAAATTGAAAGGTGATATTTATATCCTGAAAGTATGAATGTGCAGAAGGGATTTAAGGCGTTTTTTTTATTGATTGTCATTTCAGTGGACAACCTGAACAGTTATTTCAGCACGTACTTTATTTCTTCACCTACATTCATTCAGCAGTGCAGGTCACAACTGTAAGAACACTCTCCAAACAGGGGTACATTTTATTTTATAAAAGTTCATATGTTTAATAAATGAAAGCTACTATAGTCTCACAACAGCATTGGGTAGTAAACCACAAGGAAGTAGTGTAACTGTCTCTTCCTGCAGCATGTAGTTGGATTTCAGTTGCAGAACAGATAACAATCGGTGTATGATTGTGTTTGTGATAAATATTGAAACGCTTGAAATGTGCTGCAATAGCAAACTCGGCTCCTTGTGATTTCCGTGTTGGAGATATCCTCTGCATTTAAGTGGCAATTTTCTGTGAAATCGTCATCATCCTTTACAGAAGTCTGTGTACTAACACTGTAAAATCTTTTACAGTGTGTCAATATGTGTCAATTTAAGTTGGTTTTTTTCCTCTGTAAGGGCACTGTAAATTTTGTTTTTTAGTTAAGAAAATAAAATTGTGAAATATTTGTTTATCAAATGTACACAGCACTGCTAACCAATTCACTGTGCATGTGTGTTTTTTAAATGTATTTATAGTGTATGGTAACACCAGAGAACTTTGAAAGGAAAAATAAGAGGTCAATATTGTCAGTTGAAGGGTCACACAAATATACTGACATACTCAGTTGATTACAGCAGAACTACAATTACTTGAACAGGACTGTTTCTTTATATCTATATATATATAATTAAACAGTGAAAGGTGCCAGTAACCTTCATTACCCACAGGTTTGTGACACCAGGAGGGTAATGCAGTGGCCAGGCAATGTTCCCCTTTTAATAAAATATCATTAAAGAGCCCATAAACAAGGCAATGAATAGCTGCAGGGGACTGTAGCTAAAATGTTTATCCAGAGGGTAATGGTTAGTTCAGTTAATGCATTAGGCTGTAATTCTAAAATTGATATAAATATATATGCAACCACGTTACATAACAAGGTTTGAAAAAAAATGAAAGAAAGGGGGGAAAAAAACAAACATTTCCTTTCTAGCAGGTTCTTGGGCTTTGATACGACTTTTCCAATTGGTTGCTTTGCTGAGCGTTTTAAATTTACTCCACCCTAATTCTAGTTCCCCAATTTTTACTCCACCCACTCGTAGTCACTACAGCTCCCTCCCACAGACTGATGTAAGTGTTTGTCATCTTCTCTGAGTTGAGGAGGAGACGTCTAGTGATTATTTCTTCTTGGAGAGCTGTAATTTAAACACCAACCAGAGGCTTTTCAACTCTGCATCCATAATATACTCTTGATAATATTTGTTCCTACTGACTGCTCCAGCCTTACCTCAGTTTGAATCATGCTGTACTGTTACATACTCACATTAATGGATTTATCTGGACTGTGAACTTGATGGGTACAATTAGTCAGTGGGTTTAGCATAGATAGGTAATGGTGTAAATGTGTGCAATATGACTACATGACTATATGGTATAGGCTTTTAAAACCATGTAAAATAACTAGCAATGCAATGATGGAGTAATTCAGCAGTATACTGCTTAATTCACAGTGGTGTTACATAAAGTTATACAATACTTAATACATATGAAAAGCTGTGAAGTTTTATTCTTTAACAAATGTACTCTCCACATCCTTCTAATTCTCTCAAGTCCTAAATAAATAGCGTAATGACCTTACTAAATTTTATTCATATGTAACTGCACACTGCCCAATTACAAATAATGGCCCCTGTGATAGTTGGTTTTTCTATTATCTGTCTTTATCCTATTTGGTGTAAGTATGAAACTCTCCCTAATGGTTATTATAGAGAATCATCATATGAGAATAATAGTTTAATCTTGTGGTACTTTTCTCAAACAGTCATTATTCTCACTGCTAACATTAACAGTTACATGGAGTTGAGCCAAAATATTATCTGTTTAAGGCAGACAGTATCACGACTTCCTAATTTTGAATTGCTAATCATGCAAAGAGAACAAAAGTTTATTCATCCCTCTCTTACGCAACCCCACTTAGTCCCATTGCATCTCTGAATTTTAGAGCATAGTCCCTGAACCTCTGCATCCAACACTGCCTAAGAGCTTGTGTCCTCCCATTGTGCTTACTCCTACAGGAAATAAGATTTCTAACAAAAACGTGGATCGACAGAATGATGCAACCACATGAATTTAAAAGTCGTAACAGCTCTACGAGCATCCAACAGCACGGTCCCTTCTTTCATATCCAAATGGTTGCTCAGAACTATTGGAAACCGCCTGAGGACAAGGCACAAATTACATTGCTCATAAAAAGTAATACCCACTATTGTATCTTTTCATTTGGCTTTGCAACAACATGGGATCACAATGGAGTAATTAGTTTTATACAAATGAGCAGAGATGATTTATCTGTGCAAAAGGGAAAACAAAGCTCTGAAATATCTGAATTGAGGACAAACAATTGGTTTTGGCCTCCTTTGTTCTGATATTTCACTATTGTGGTAGGAAGTTGTTTTTGTAGTCATTGAGTGGCTAGCAATTTTCAAATACATAAAATCTGTATGTAAAATGCAGAAAAGGAACATCTGCAGGAAAAATGTAAATGTATAAGGAAAGCAACATGGACATGCTTCTCCATAGCAGACCCTGAAAGGCTTGTAAAAGAATGTTTACATAAACTGAGCAAACAGACAAAATCAGGGGGGGGGACCATGCTGCAGTGTACAAAGAAGACAGATGTGATATTCCCCAGCAGACAACACCAATCACCAAGCCAAATTTAGACAGGAATGTACTAAAACAATGATCCTGTCCAATAGTCACTTCAGAATCCAAACCTCAATCTAATTAAGATGCTGTGGCAAGACTCGAGAACAGCCGTTCACTTGCAGTCGCTGTGCGACCTGACAGAGTTAAGTGCATGAATGGTATGTGTATGAAAGGTTGTCTTAATCTAAATTCAATGGATAGTTTGCATATTACCATAGCAAGATGCAATAAATGATCAGTAGTCAAGTACATGTTGCATTTTTTAAAATAATCCCCCCATGTTTCCTTTTCTCAAATGGCTTGTTATATATCCATCCAATGATAAAGTCATAGGATCAAATAATCCAAAAAAATGTCATCATCCTCCCATCTGTGCAATTCATTTAAAAAAACAAAATAAAAAAAAACCCCAACAACTTGAATGAGCCAATTTTGCTTTCCAAGTTTGGAATAGCTTCTACAGTCTGGGCACAGTAACAACATCTCACTTAATCCTGCTCACATATTGAAGTCAAAAATAAGATTAGTCGTGTTCATTTGAAATGACCAAAAGTAATGTCACAAAAAGAACTCAGGCAGAGTGCATATTTAGTGATTTATTTGTACAATAGGAATTGCAGTGTACAAATACCCCATCTCAGATGTAAAGGCAAGAACATAAGAGCATCTATTCTGGCCGACCTGAAAATCCCTCAAACCTCATTGTGGGCTTCGACTGATGAAAACATGGCAAGGAGAAGTAAAACTTAAAAAAAAAAAAAAAAAAAAAAAAAAAAAAAAAAGCAGCAACAATCAAGCAGCTAACTGCTGAACATGTATAGGGATAAGGAGAACCTTTCCAACCAAGTGTACCAAAAATAAAAATAAAACAAATTTACAAAAATAATGTCCAATTTGAACATTCCAATCTTCGTGGCAGTGGAGCAATTATGGCCTCAGTTTAAGTAGTTTGTAAAAATGGAACTCACATTAGACAGACACAGAAAAGGCATATGGCGATATCTCTATCAAGTCCATGTGCCTGTGAGACTTACACATTTATACGCCATCCACAAACAAGATCTTTTTTTCCTTTTTTAAACACATACAAGAGGACAAG
>NW_005187426.1:2133114-2141790 GCF_000239375.1 Pundamilia nyererei
TTTCCTCCAGGTCACCCCAAGTAGAACAAGCTCTCATACAATGGAGGTGGAATGGTTCATGTCAGTGGTGTGTTCAAAGTTCTGTCTCAAAACAATATTAATTTACATTCACTCAAATTTCCATTAGTAAATCACTAATGTTACCATGGTAACTCAAAATGTTGTATAAAAATATAACAAAGACTCAAAACTGATGCACTAAAAAAAAAAAAAAATTATATATCTACACAGTCTGAAATGTGGGGTGGGGCTTGAGCAACATGGCCAAGAACTGTTTAAACTTCCAATATCTCATTTTATTTCTGGGGGGGTCAGCGAATACATAATGAGGCTCCACATATCAAGTCTGAGTAGCAGCAGTCTTTCCCCTCTCAATCGCCACACAGTGAAAGCCACGAGTTCCATCAGGACCCCTTGGCAGCCTCATTACTCCTGGCGGCAGGCCATCAGCATTCTGGATCTTTCTACCCAGCATCGGGCTGCCGACCGGGCTGCTTTCCTGTGATGCCACCTGCTTCCGCCGCTGAACCCACGGGCTCCCTGAAGGTGTGAGGCTACTGTCTGAGGAGTAATCTGCCCAACGACGTCCAGACTCAGGGCTCAGTCTACCCTCAACAGCTAAGGGAGACTTGTGGGAATGAGGAGATTTGCGCTGAGAACACGGGCTAGCACGAGGGCTAGACCAGGGGCTGTTACGTGGGGACATACTTGGACTCAGGTGATTATTCTGGAAGCTAGTGCCTGCAGTGGTGGGGCTGAGCTTGTTGCACGACTGGGATTTTCTAGCCAATCTGGGAGATGTAGGGGTGCTCTCTGTCTCCGAAGAGCTGCAAGCAGAGTCGTCCCCATGATACTGAAGCTCTCGTACCCGGCTGTTTAGAGAGCGGCTTTTCCGCATCCCTCCTTCCTCACGAGGTCGTTCTTTTGGTACCTTCTTTTTAGGCGGCTTGGTGCCAATCAGAACCACTTTCAACCCCAGTAAATTGGGTCCTCCGTTCTCACTCCCCGCAGCTTCGTTGGCTTTAACAGCAGCCTCCACCTCCTCAAACTCCACAATGGCACATTCTTCAGTGCCCAGCTGAGCGTAGCGACCACTCAGCCTCTTCAGGTCAGCCGGCAGGTCCTTTCCAGGTTTCAAGACTCTAACAGAGGCAATGGCACCATATGTTCCAAATGCTTTCAGTAACAGCTTCATCAGCTGCTCCTGTTGAGTGGCTCCTCCTTCAGCACTTCCATTATCCTTAGTGAGAGCAGCCAGCTCTGGCCACCTCTGCAAATCACTTAATAGTAGCATGCGGCTGGGCAGTGACTCGCTGGCAAAGACTGGTACTGCGGATTTACGTCGCACCTTACGCCCCTCATCATTCAGCTCAAGGATCTTTGAGTGTCTCAGAGCATAAGCAGTGGTTCTCCAGTCACGAGTTAAGTGTTTCACCTGGGGGAAAAAAAAAAAACAAACAACATCTTTGTTACAGTCATATACCCAGTGACCATCGGGTCACAATTTCAGTGAAACTACCTTTAATTATGAGTTATTAAGCTTCAGTAAAAATGGCCACGCTAACTTCAGTCTGTCACCAAGATAGACTAAGAATGTTTCACAGCTTCTTGTTAATCATACTTCCTAAATCTCTATGTATACCCATTAATTTAAGCCAAAAATTCTCACTTTACTATATTGCCCAAACTTATGTTTTAGCTCAGTGATTCTGAGCTCATGGTTGAATCAGATTAAATCAGCAAGTGCTCATCCCTTACTATAGTCAGTTTGCCATATAGTACATTCCAAACGTGTAGTGACTAGTACTCTGTTAAAGTATCTCTCTATGCCTTAAACTGGTCTACAGCTGTCACTACCCAAGTACTGTACATTGCTTGATACTGCACCGAAGGAAAAATTAAACTGACTAGAGTAAGGAGTATGATGTTCTTTATCGTCTACCACATGTACTGTTGCACAGGTGTATACTTATTACATAAAAAAAAAAAAAAACAACCCAAAACAATGTCAATATGATCCTCTCAGGTACAAGTTTTGGATGTCATCAGGACAGTCCCACCCACCTACTGTTCAAACTGTTTGCAAGAAGCAACCAGTCATGACAGTTTGCTTTTTCAGAACAGAGCCTGCACCAAGTGCAAGGCAAATAATTATTTTGAAGTGTAGCACTATTCTGTTTGAGTCTAAAAATATTGACCTGGAAAGATTTTTATTCATCAAATTCAGAATTTTTTTTTTTTTTTTTAGAAAATGCACATCAGTATTTTTCTTCTGGCCAATGTAATCTGTCAAGAGTTTATTCTATACAGAGATATTGAGTAGAGGGTAATAAATGTGTGAATGATCATGAATACAATCTAGGTTTAATCTGTGCAAACAGATCTAAAAAAAAGCCAACACATCTGAATTGAGCTGAAATTAGCACAAGCTGTTGTGAATTAACGTGAGAATATCACCAAACAGCAACAGCTAGTCATGCTGACACTAGAAGCAGCCAGTCATTGTTATTCAGCTCTCACAAGCTTCTGTCACTAGGAGATAAAAATGACTTTCATCTTTAGCCATATTTCAATTCTAAGACTACCTTTTCTCTCAGCATTACTTAAAAGTTAATTTATTCATTGTGGTCAACTATAAATCACAATGTGCAACGCAACACACACTGGCTAATCTATAGTAATACAAGACATAATTCTGAGTCTCTAGTATAAAATTTAGTATGTGATGTGTATGTTTTAGCCAGCAGCAGAAGAGCGTGTGTACTTTCCCACCTTAGTTTGATGTGTACTGAAATGAGACATTGCCGTGTTTCTAGACTACCTCAAAATTTTGCCACCGTTACCTTTTTGAAGGAGGTGAGCAACTTGACGCTAACAAACCCGAGTTTGTTACGTCTGACATGTTTAAGCAGGAAGGCATCATGCTCCAAGTTCTCATCAGACAGGTAGTACTCAATCTGAGTAACCAACTTCTGGATAAGCTCTGGATCCGGGGGCTGCCAGCTCTCCTCCTCCAGTTCTCCTCCGCTGGTCCCGGCACCACTGTGTGTGGGAAGATAACGTGCATCATGGCCAGAGAACCTTTTTTAGTGCGTTACCGAAATAGCAGAATGTTTCATATCCTCAACCACCAACATTACAACTGTTACACATTTTACTTTCATTAATACAATAAGCCAGAGGCTTACAAGTTTTTGGCAGTAATACAATCTTATCCTGTCATTTCTCCAAACAACATGCTGGCATGAGAAGCGTTTGACCGTTTGCTTCCCTCCTTCCTGATTTTTCTTTCAGCAGTTGACAAGCTGCGTCTCTAGCCACAGTCACCATGCCTCAGTGCCAGACCTTTACACCAGTGTCCCGCCAGTCCTGAAACTGCCAAGACCTCTCCATCTGAAGGCCAGAGACACAGGCTCTCCCTCCCACATAGAATATGGTGGTTCACCACATCAACTTCACACAGTTTACAAAAACTGGTATCAACAGTGCATAACTGAAGCTTTGAGGCATAATTTGACAGCAGCCTGACAGCTGCCGTAAAGCTGCACAGTCAGGTAGTCTTACAGATTAGAGTGAGGGTCTGAATGAAATTTTGTGGATGACTCATCACCTCCTCCAGCCTCCTCCCTCACACACCCTCGCTCAGCAGCTTTCCAGCCCACTGACCATACAGCTGGCACAAGCCCACATCTTCCCCAGGATGTCAGATAAAGCACGACAAGAATTTAGAAGAGAATACCTTCCTGCATTCCTCAAATAATAGGACGAGAGGCACGAGCAAAGACAACGCAAGAGATTATTCGATAGTTAGACATTTATTTTCAAGTCACTCTACACAAGTTCTCTGGAGGAATGCAGGAGGAATATTAGACTAAAACCAATAGCTTACATTTAACACGTCCTAAAAACGATTCCTAGACCTTAACCACTTAAAATACCAGCTGTGTGAAAAACGTGCTGTAAAGCAATAGCTTGCAGGCGTTACAGAGCCCTTTGTCACACAGGTCACACCTCAGTAGCTCCAAGTAAACAAATGCTTGGTATGAAGAAAGAGATTTATTTTCCCCTTTGGCCTTTCTATCACTGACTCACTCTTTGTGCATGTAGTTCAAGTAGGGACCTTATAGGCCAGAGGATAAAAATAGCAGGCCATGACGCAGGGGAATTAGATTAAAGTGAAGGTGCCATCCTTTATCTCTCCGTCTCAGGTGTCTAGCTTTATAGCTATGATGCTGCCTACTGGTGGTTAAACACTTCCAACCCAAAAGACAATAATAATAAATAATAATATCCCTCACCCGTGCCTGTGAGGATTTACACTCCCAATTGTAAGCATCTATTTTCATCTACTGCACTCGTTGCCGGGTTTTGTTGTGCCTGTGATGCACCTGTTGGAATTTGTGACATTTCTACAATAGCCTTTCATGTGAGTGGCATTCTTATACTGAAACAAAACAGTCCAACTGTGCCAAAGCTGCTCCCGTGCTGTCATCATCAGCTTAAGAATAAAATTCAGAGCACAAAGACACTCGTGGGGTTCCAGTAAGAACTAACACAGTCACTTGTTTTACTTCCAACCTTGCTGAACTTCCTTGGAGGGAATTGAACAACTAAACTAACAGGTTTCACATTAACGTGTAGGATAGGATTTAGTTAGTTTGAGTTTTCACAGCACTAGGCATTACGGTAATTAACTTAAAGTAGCAAATGACACAAACCTCGATTTGTCATGTCTTCCGATTTCGTCCTCGCTACAGCTACCTCCGAGGAAGTCAGCATTATTGGATGTCACTTCCTCGGGTTCCTCGTCCTCAGCCGCTTGAATGGCCACTGTTATCGTCACCGTCCCCATCTCCTGCGAGAGCTGGTCCACGGTAATTACCTCATCGATGCCCTGCTCCGCCGACGCATCCGAGGCGCATTCCGTTGAGTTCACACTGGGTACCCCCACGGACCCGCTCATATTCTTCGAATAAGTAAAGGTGGTTTCACCCGGTCCCTTCACGTCCACGATTTTAGCAGCAGCAGCAGCAGCAGCAGCAGCGCCTCTCTGGAAGCTTTTAATCTTACCCGACTCGAAGGCACAGACAGGATACTGGGCGCCCAAAGCTGCACGTCGCCTTTTCGGGCACAGGTGATGGCGGAGAAGGACCCAGGGGGCTCCGAAGACGCGCTCCACGGCTCGCCAGAGACCCCCTATCCAAATCAGACCCGACGAAGGGCCCTTAGGAGCAGCGGGGCTTGTAGCAGCCAGCGAGACGCAGTCTGGACCTGGTGAGACCGACGGTCTGGAGCCTCCTTGTGCTTCTGCTTCTGCTGCTGCTTTTACTTCCTCATATGTAAGAGGCTCTCTGCTTTTGAAACGAGCTCTGGGATTGGGCCGCTGTAGCGTCTCTTCGCACTCATTCCCAACCCACAAGCAAAAGCTGACACAAAGCCAAGAAGGAGGCAAGAGAAAAGAGAGGCAACGCATGAAGGCGTTCACCAAAGCGTACATGTTTTGATTTTTAGTTTCCCCCCCAGACAGTGTTGTCTAAGTCTGCGAAAACGCGAACGTCCCGGCCACATGTCTCTAAGTAGGGGAGCAAATGCACGTGTTTCTAATTGGAAAATTGCCGTGCCAAGGACGAACCCCTCCGCTAACGCTGCTAATTGGATAATAGGGTTTTAGCGTGTAGTGGCAAGCAGGAGGCAAGTTTTACAGGTACATGTCCCCAAAGCAAGCAGGAAAGTTGAACAACAGTAGCCGCTCGGGAACGGTAGAGGCGGCAAGGGGTTAAAAGTACAGATAACTAAACGTTATATTTGTTTTATTCTGTTATACTTTATTCAAAAACGATGTATTCAAGAGTTGTATGCAACTGGCCAAATGTACGGGCCCACTGAAACCCACCCCGAACTGGCAGTTTAAGGTTTTAAAAAACAGTTTTATGTTCTTGTTATAGAATTTTTTTTCCTGCTAAGTTATTGCAATATACTGTTTCGAAGCCATGTCAGGATTTTTACTTTTTGTTAAATTTTTTTATTTGAAATAAGCCTCTGTCAGTGCGCCCCAGGGTGGCTGTGGCTACAATGTAGCTTGCCATCACCAGTGTGTGTGAATGGGTGGATGACTGAATGTGTAAAGCACTTTGGGGTCCTCAGGGACTAGTAAAGCGCTATACAAATACAGGCCATTTACCATAAATTAATCCAAAGAATATTAATTCCAAAAACGATTGCCAATATCAGTGACCATTGTTGATGGAAGTAAAAAAAACAGTAAATATTTAACATTTTTATTTAAAATGTGTGCATTTCCTACCAAACCATACTTCTGTTGTAATTATTACTTTGCTTGCTCTTTAATGAAACTAGTAATATAAAAGTGAAACTTTTTGTTCTTTGACTTTGACCCTTAATAAGAATAAAGTATATTTTCAGAGTCACTGATTTCATTACTATTGTAGAGGAAATGTATGTAGGTGTCCAGCTGGAATATTATAATTATAATCATATGGTCACTTTTTTATAAGCTTTACCTGAGGTCCATTTTTGCAGCTAGCCATTGGCTTTCAGCTAATAACCCTGCAAATCACCCACATCGATGTCATGCAGCCCTGCGTGAAATATCTTTACTCCTCCCCACTGGCAAGCCAGGCTCACAGCTGGTGGGCAGTCTGACTCATTCTCTGCACCACATGCCATACAGTGCTCCAGTTTGTGTACAATGCAACATGGGGAGAGAAGGGGGGAAGGAGAGAGACAATGAGTGAGAGAAAGGAAAGAAAAGTTTGCCAACAAATAATCTAAAGCATTTAGTGTCTTATTGTATGCTTATCTGCTAGGATCAACTGAGAGAGCCTGCCAGTTTGTAGAAATACCCAGGATTGCATTTGTGTTTTCTGTCTTTTTCGGTTTGTAAATCTAGTGAATTAGAAAAGTTTTCTGTGAAACAGAAGTCAGAAAACACTGTTAGGGTGATTGTGTTCATGGTAAAAACCTCTAAATAATCCCGCAGTCCACTTCCTCTTAACTATAATTGTTCCTTGGCATACATAGCCACTTTCATTTCTTTTTTCAAACATCTGTCCATCTCTTTATAGTGTTTACAAAAAATTTACAATGAGGTACAAAAAAATCTTGTTTATGTGATTGGAGTGGCTCTGTATGATTCATCTGCATCTCATAACAAAAACAAAGTAAAAAAGAACTATGGGGAGTTTCAAAAATCAGAACTCTTTGATTGGAGGCACCTTTTTTGTCCACATCTTACTCTTTCATCTTTCATGATGAGTATTTTCTACTTCTTGGACCAAGAAAACTGAACATTAACCATGAAAGAGGGAATTTAAAGAGTTTTTCACTCCTTTTTTCCCACTTTTTTGAGCTTTTCTGTTTTCAATTAGATTAGATTGTTTGTATAATCCCACTTGGGCATTTAAATTTGTCACAAACAGAGTATATAAAGTAATCTAATGCATACAAAGTCTGGAAACAATTTAAAAGATACAGACATATAGATTTCAAAACTGCACAGTTATTAAAACAACATTAAGAGCATAACAATGAAAAGACAAAATGTGCACTGCACAATAGCAGACTTGATATAAAACATGTTACTGAAATACCCCAGTGAACATATATGCCTTTAGCTAATTTTCTGAAGTCTGTATAATCAGCAAATCTCATGTGAGCGGGAAGAGCATTCCATAGGTCAGGTGCCATGGCCTCAAAAACCTGCATGCCCACAGGCAGGTTTGTAAACCAGACAATAATTTTCTGGTATTCAGTTATAGAGTAATGAAAAGGAAAAGGTTCGGCTCTGGTAAGGAAGCAAATGTGCTGTCACCAATGATTAATTGTCCAGCCTTTGATTTAAACCCAACCCAATATGGCATTGATTTTATAAGATAAAGCTTGAATTCCTGATGCTGTGTGAGTCCTTATTAACCAGTCATTAGGACTGAAACCTCTCAGTTTTAGATTTTTACAGATTTACTTTCAGAAGACAAATGTTACCATATTATTAAAATATATCAATGTATTATGACCTCAAAGCAGAGGTCAGTCATGCTCATAACTTTCTATTAAAATCAAAAATTCACAGATCTGGTTCATTTTCTCACTGCACAAATTATGTATAAAGCAATAAAAAACCTGCTTCCTGACAATATTCTAAAACTGTTTTCTAAAAGGGAATGGGGATACAATTTGAGGGGGGAATTAAATTTAAAACATCCTTGTATCCGTACAACATTAAAAAGTTTTTGCATCTCTGTGTGTGGAGTGAAGCTGTGGAAAAGACTAGGTAAAGATATGAAGCAATGTCCGAGCATGGCGCAGTTTAAAAAGAGGTTTAAGGATATGGTTTTTACAGGGTACAGGGAGGAGGTAGAGATTTGATAGGGTGTTCTTGTCTAATATTTTCATGTGTGTGCGGGTGCACGGGTATGTTGGTATGGGTATATATATCTGTAGGTTGTGTATCCTTTGAGGTCTTACTGGGGTTATTGAAAATGTGTGTATGTGTATATACGTATGTATGGATAGATAGAAACATATATGTATATTATATATGAAAAATTTATAATAAAAAAACACATAACATATAATGTAATTGCAAGGAGGTATTTCTGTTGTCTATTGATTACTAGATAGTGGAAAAGGGGTGGGATTAAATAAGCTTGTGCTTCT
>NW_005187426.1:2141941-2156131 GCF_000239375.1 Pundamilia nyererei
AATCAATCAATCAATCAATCAATCAATCACTTTGACATTTCCTGTTTGGTCAGTGTTGTTTTGTCAGTTTCTGGGTTTCATTACTTTGGACTAAAACATCTCAACAGCTCTAGGATGGGTTATGATGAAATTTTGAACTGACATTACCCTAAAAACTTGTGTAACCCCATGACCTTTCCCCTAAATCTATGACATTTGGATCCACATTGCCTGTTCTTTATCTTTGTTGCTGGTGCTAATGTTACTATATTTATGTTAGCACAGCTGTGCAGCCTGACAGCCACTAGCAAATGTTTAAAAGCAAAGGAACCACTTAAAATGACTCATTTAATTCAGAGAAAGCTTTCAGATGGGCAGTATATCCACCTGAGTTTAAGATTCTTAAATAGAAAGAGTACCACTGTGAAAACCTTATTTGCTATTTTTGATGTTGCTGTCTTGTTGTTGTTTTAAGTATGTAAGGATGTACACTAATGCTCGTCTCTTTAGCAGACCCTGCCATTATTGGTATGATTTCACATGATCGAAAGAATGGTGCTGAACAACCAGGCAAATTTTCCCCTTCATGTTTCTATTTTACTTTCCTGTTTGAAGAAATGAGTCACGGTTGTAACCCTGCTAGTCCCCACTTATTCCAATCCACATGACAAATAAAGTGCTGTTTGGGCATGCATACATTAAAGTAATTCTTTCAGTTTTGTTCCACTGTGTGTTTGCTCTTATTACACTTTTTTTTCAAACACTGACCTTGTTATGTAACATATAATGATACTGTGGATCATACAATCTGTCTGTAGGCAAAAAGACAGAATTACAGTTATACTTAAAGAAGCACAAGGAAATAAATGTTTAAAATGATTAACCCCTCATTGTCACGTTCATTTAATTTCACACAATCTGTGATGTGACATAAATCGTTTCAGCTATTAAGGGTTAACCAAAAATGTTTGCTAACCGATTTGAATGACAAGAAAAACTGGCGCAAACTCAGTCACCCCCTTGCAATCTTTCTCTCTTTTTTTCTGTCTCTCTGTCTTTAACCCAAGTGTTCGCCATACACTGTAACCATGTACACGTACATGGGGGTTGCTTTTTGTCCGTAGCAGGGAGGCAGATCGCTTCAATATGACTAAAGGGGATCTGTTTTATATCCCCACAGCATGAGAAATGCAGGCATACACACACTTCTTTCTTTTTTCCTTTTGAATGTTTAGAAATGATGTTTGTATATCTAGATTTCATCTGTCAGTCAAGGCAAAGGCCACACTGTGCTTTTGCCAACAAATCAGCACTGATGGTACAATTACACTATATTTTGATTTATTTTTGTTTCATGATGAAAAAACACATCCCCCGAGGGTATACGTTTCTCTGGCAACCAACAATATATGTACCTTTTGCTGTGTTGTATGTCAGACCTATACAGAATGTGATATTTTCAGGTTCACATTTCAAATGTTTGAGGGCAAGCTGTACTCATTTCATATTTATGTGTGGACGTATCTACCTCTTTGATCTTTGTTAACTATAATTATAATCTTTTGTAGTTGTTTTTTGGCCAATTTAAACTTTTGATGTATTAACAAAATATGTAATGGCAGAAATTTGCAAAACAAAAATTTGGTGCTGTGTCTGTTTTCTGTCCAGGAAACAACAATCTGAATTAGAGCACCAAATATCTGTCTATATAGAGCTAAATTTAAATAGTACTTTGTCAATATGGCCTGCCACTCAAACTGTTCATCACCTCCCATCATATGTGTCAGCCTGTGCTTCATGAATAGACAATGACAGGCAGTGTGTGGGATGTCCCTTTTGATGAATCTGGACTTGTCTTCACTTAGCAACAGCTTATTACTGCCAGAGTAAAAAGGGCTGAAAATACATCATAATCTATTTTATGACAATTGTTGTTTTGGCAAGGCTGCTGACTAACCACCCCCTGGATTAAATGGTTCTTAGAGTGAAAAGACTGGTAAATCTATGGATAAAGACAAGGTGCAAAATACCCTCTGTTTACGATATTACAAGAATAAAACAAAAATATAACTTGTATTCCGACTTTGCTCTGTACTTTGTTGAAGCACCTTTGGCAACAATTATTGCATATGATGCAACGAGCTTTATATGCAAGAATGCACACCTATTTTGGGGCAGAACCTCTCAAACTCTATGTGGCTGGATGGGGAACAGCAGTGCACAGCCATTTTCAGATCTCTCACGAGATGTTCAATCAGGTTCAAGTCTGGGCTCTGGTTCTGATAGGACATTCACAGAGTGGTCTTGAAGCCACTCCACTCCTAAGCTGTGTGCTTAGGCTTGTTGTGCTGTTGGGAGATGGGGTATTCTGGAGCAGGTTATCATCAAGCATGTACATTCCTCCACCCATCTTTCCCTCTACCCTGACTCAACCCTCCCACTTTTTGCTGCCAAAAAGATATCCCCACAGCATAATGCTGCCACCACCATGCTTCACTACAGGGATGATTTTGGCCAGGTGATGAGTGGTGCCTGGTTTCCTCCAGACATGACACTCAGCATTCACTCCAAGGTGTTCATTCTTTGTCTCAGACCACAAGATTTCATTTCTCATGGTCGAGTCCTTCAGATGCCTTCTGGTAAAGTCCACATAGGGTGTGTTTTTTATTGAGTCCTCTCTACAATACAAGCCTGGAAGAGACCTAGTGGTTCCAAATTTCTTCCATTTGATGATGGAGGATGGAGGCCACTGTGCTTATTGGGTCCTTCAGTGCCACAGGAATTTTTCTGTTCCCTTCCTTGCTTTGACAGGGACTGTCGAGTATGAGACCTTGCATAGACAGGTGTGTTCTATGTCCAATCAACTGAGCATCCTACAGATGGACTGTGAATACTTATGTACTGTTTCTTTGCAAGCTCCTTTGACTACTGTTTGTTAATGTTTTTTTTTGTTGTTTTTTTTTTAAAGATTTGCAAGAAATTCAAACAAACTTTCTACACATTGTCATTTTGGGGTATTGAGAATGGAATATTGAGGTAAAATGAACTGAATCCATTTTGGAATAAGGCTGTAACATGATGAAACAAGTGAAGCATTCACTGGATTATCAGCAAGGGTTCTGCATCATTTTCTGTGAACAAGTGGATGATTTCTGAGAAGAAACACCGTGGATGAGCTTTTCAAAATTATTTTTTTGGCCTTTGAGCACCACAAGGTCATCTAGTTCATTGTCTTTAAGAGAAAAAACTGTACATATGCTCTCCAAAATACACCAATCAATAATAATCCCTCTCAATAATAATACATTTGAAATAGTATTTTTCCATCTCTACTTGACAATGGTCAAGTAGACACTAAAAAAGCAGTTTGGGAACAGGGCCAGTGTATTTTCTTATTCTGATTCTACAGTCATCAACTCAGTATAGCAATTTGTGTTTTTAATTCAGTTCCCTTTTTTTGTTTTTTTTTGTTTTCAGCTTAGTACTCATACACGTTGTGTACTTTCTGTAGCAGCCATATAAAGTATGGCTATGTCTATAAACTAGTTTAGATCTATTAGGCCTGTGTTACATACACCACATACTTTTAACTAACTAACTGTCATTCAAATTCAGGTAGCTGCACAGATAAAATGTTAAGAGGGTACAGGAAGCTAATGCTGTGGATGAATCAGCATTCTGAGAAATTCCAAAATTGCAGCTATGACTTAGCGACACAGCTAAATAGAACATAATTAGTGCTATGTGTTGCACCTGTGCCTTTTCTTATACTTACAGAGAAAAACAGTGCAGAAGGTCTGCTACGAGTGTTAATGTGTGTTTAATTTTATTTTTTGTCAGCACTGCATCAATTATATGGAGTGCAATAAAGTAGTAAAAAAAACCCTCAATATTTTCACAGGTGCAGGTCGAAGTAATTACAGGGTTTTGAAATACTTTGGTTTAATTGTATTCAGAAATTTGATGGGAGAAGTGCATACAATACACAGCTAATGTGTTTTATATGCAAATGTTGTTTAGTTGTGTTACATATTACACATTACACTACAATTAGGATATGCGGAAGATACTGCTGCTCATATTCTTTCGACCTATCTAACTTTCTTCTGTTGGTTGGCTGGCTTGAAAACACTGACTCTACCTCAGTCTCAAAAGTTGGTGTGACTGACCAGGGCAAAGGTTAATAGTTTTTGCTTGGTCTACCTCTATGTCAAAGCAGTGCTTTTTTCTTCTGCATTAACTTTGAGATAGGTGTCTTCTGAGAGGGGATATTTGATTGGCTGAATGCTATCCCTGACCTGTTTAACTGAGAATGATCTTCAGTGTGATGTAAAATGGAAACAAGACTCAATACTCTGTAAACACGGATAGCCCCAAGTGACCCTCGTACTGCCCACTCTCTGTTATTTATGTACTTTGTCAGATGCAGCTTATAAAGTGAAAGACTAATTACAGCAGCTTAGAGAGCCAGTGCTGCTGCTTTGGGATACTACTTTCAGTACCCCAGTTCTACTGTTTCATGATAATTTGACCAAAAACAAATTAACTTGTGACATAACCTTGATGTAAACATGGTATGAAATAATAGCTTACAAGGCAATAATATATTCTATTAAAAGATAAACAAATTAAGGGGTGTTTAGTAATGGATTACATGTAATCACAATTATATAACCCAAACACAAAAAAAAGTAAACATAATTAGCCTGAATTAGATTTGCAAGATGTGAGACCAGGTTATAGTTACAGTACTTGATTGTATTTTGATTACTTAATAAGTAAGTAAAGTTTATTTAGATATTGTTTTTCACAGTCAAAGCACTGTACAACTGAAATTACAAAAGAATGTCGACAGAAGGAATGATTAAATAGAAAAGGTTTTAGCAGTTTTTTAAAGAGTCCACAGTCAGCTAAACTGAACTGATGCGGTCAGCTGTTACAGAGTCTTGGTTCTTTATATATATTATGTATTCTTTCAAAAATGACAATTTGATATGGAATCCATTGTTTGCTATTTTTAAGGGATTTATTTTTATTTATTTATTTATTTATTTTTACCAACTTTAAGTATCTAGATCAGGATATATGATTTTAAGTTAAAAATTGTATTTATAATTTTTATGTTTAATAATTTGGCAACATTTTAAACATATGTTTAAACAGGAGAATGACAAAAACACTTACATAACACTAAATGATGGCCGGGTCTTTTTTCTTCAACAACTGGGCTTTTTTTAAAAGACAAAAATATGAATACATGAACACAGCTGAACCTTTTGTGGCATACTGTGATTATTCCTGACACATATTTTGATAAAGAATATATTGCGATCAAATTCAGAAGCAGCACAACTTCTGCTGAAATGCTATGTGCATGAAAGCAGAAGAAAAAGGGTAAGGAGACCCATGTAAATTCCCGATTATTATTAAGTCTTATTACTTAGAAAAACCCACGTTGACTTAATTAAACACCACCGAAGCGGGAAACGTGTTCTCATTTCCTTGCACAGTGCTTATTAGCGACACCGGAAGTGAGTGTAACCAAGCAACGCCCGTCGTTGCTGTGGTAACAGTGTTGCCCTCGGGGAAGTTTGTAGCTGCAGAGGTGAAGAGCTATTCTGTACGAGAAACGAATCTAGGCTATAACTTAGCTGTAGCAGTTGAATTCACATATTTATTTTAATCATTCATAAATAATACGAGTTTTCTTTTGTTTTGTTTTGTCAGGTGTGCTTTAACTGCCATCTTCAGTAAACGTTAGCTAGATGGAGCAGGATTTGGCCGAGGGTAAAATCATCCGCTCTCATAAACAGAACACAAGCGAAAAATGGATGTTTCTCACCCCTATGGTAAATACCGTTTTTAATAATTTTACGGACGCTTTCCAAACACTACTTAAAGTGTCGATACACGGTTATGTCTGAGCATATTTGCCTGTGTCTTATTAGATAAACACTGTTCAATATTTCTGTAGATCAACAGCTGCAAGTTGCACCTCACGACTGTGAAATCTCTCGTGCCAGCGAGAGCACAAGCGATGGTGAGTCATTAAAAGAGCACACTGGAATAGTAATGGCTATGTAGTGCTTATAGTTTTCAAGGCGTTTAGAGGTTGGTCTCTTTATCTTTTTTCAGAGTGAATCTCAAGATCATGTAAAAGAAACATTTAACCACTGTGACATAGGTAGGTTTGACCCACTTAACTCATTCAAGTACTCACCACCCAAGAGGATTTTGTGTGATTCAGCAGCATATTTGCATATATTAATTACTGGGCATGGCTGTGGTTCTCAAACTTTCTCTGGAGATGCCCTGCTTCAGAAGACAATAAAGGTCATCTGGCATCCTACAGTTTTAAAATAAATCATCAACAATAGTAAGTATCTATTTTGGATTATAGAGAAATAAAAGTCATCATAATAGTCTCAGGAAAAATCTGTTTTGTGCATTTTCCCTTCAGGGTCATATTAATTTAACCAAAGTTTACATCACACATTTCTCTGGTTGTCCACAGCCCACTTGCAGTGGCTTAAAGTCTAATCAGTGGGGCCTGCTCCGCAGTTTTAGAACCACTGACATGCAACTGCTGTGTAAAAATGTTTTCTTTGCACTTATTTACTATATTTTATCTTTCGTAGAAAACAGTTTACATGCAGGCATCCAGAAAAGAGTTGTACAGGAACTATTTGCAAGTGACAAATGTACATATAATCAAAAAGTGCTGCTCAGTGGAGCTGCCGTTTCAAATGCTGCATACAAAGCAAGACACACAGCAAGGAGACAAACCCAGTGTACGGGGGAAACTTTTGGCCATGCCTTAAAAAATGCAAAACCTGCAGGTACTATTCAATTAAAAAATGATAGAATTAAGATAACCTTTGCATGCACAGTTTTGTAGACATATTTTATGTTGTGCACTTTGCTTTTAAGTGTACCCTGATTTCAGTTTGTGATATCTATTTCAGGTGATTTTCCTGGATGTAATAACAGTGCTGTGCCTGGTTTTCTCTCCACTCAATTGCCTTACACATCCAGTTTTCAACGAATTGACTTGGAAAGGTACCCTTTATCTGCCTATGTATTCTATATTGTCTGTAAAGTGTTGTAGTACAGAGTTGTAGTACATTGCTGTCTAGCTTAAAGTCACTGTAAGCTGGAACTATCTTTAACATGTCATATGTATCAGCTGTTCTTTGAATCTTTTACCTGCAAAGGCATTCATATTCTTCTGACATGCTTATGCCACTGAATTTTATTAACTCATTCTGACCTTCACAGTCATCATTTGCTGTAGGAACCATGAGACTAACTAAAATGGCAAAGGCTTAAGATTGCCACAAGGGAGCAGCAGAGTCTCTTTAAATAACTAACCAGTATCTCCAGATAAAATGGCAGTAATTCTGACTAAATATTCTACTGACAGACTGAGCAGAAATCACTTAGTTAATATGTATATTGAAAAACTGATCTAGTTATTTGAATCATTAACCTGAGCTGACAATATTTGTTTCATTAATTCTGTTACAAAAATGTATAGATTTTATTTAAAGTCTAAATCTTGTGATATGTTTTCCCCCCAATACTTTAGACAATCTCTGGAGGAATGCCCACAGTTGGACTTTGTAAAAGAACTGCAGTTTCTCAACCTTCAGCACAATCTAATTACAAAGATCCAAAATTTGTCACATTTGCAGCAGCTGGTTTTACTGAATTTGCATGACAATCACATCAGTGACATGGCTGGCATTGAAGTTCTGAGGTCTCTCAAGATCCTCATACTGGGGAAGAACAGGTTAGTTGCCATGACAGGAAGTGTAAACAAACAAAGACAGCACAGATAGTACAATTATAGATATTATGAAGCTTATTTTTAGTATGATAAAAACTTAATTGACTTTGACAATGTGCAGTTCAGTTGTGCTAATGCAAGATAACCACTTGAGTAGCTTTATTGTTCTTTTGTTAAACATCTCTAATAATATGCTCAATATGCAATGAAAGTTGCAGCATTTATTAATAGTTAAAAGGGGTTCAACAGTGCTGCCATGAAATGAAAATGTTGTTTACATTTAGCATTTAATACATTTGAATTAACTAGGTACGGCTACATGGTCAGCATGAGAAATGATTAAACCCAGTTTCATTTGAAAAGCAATCATCTTAGTGACATTTTTGGTCAGCAGGTTCAGGATCAAAGTCACATCTTTTTGACATAAAGATCTTACAGGTGAACTCTGGCATTTCTTCCACTTTCTTTCAAACATGACATTTGTCTTTGCAAATCAGTATCTGAGGTCATAGTAACTGAACAGTAAGAAATTCCTCTACTTTATTTGTTGGCATTTTCAAAAGACCACAGCAAATTATTGTTCAGTGTTATATGATCTCCATCCACATGGAGAGCTCTGAACAATATATTACTGGATATTATCTGTACTGCTGCTGTTCCCTCAAAAACAGCAACCTTTTTAAATTTTCCTGTTGGTTTTTCATTAAGCCAGAATTAACATAATACGTGTTACGTAACTGTTGCCACTCTACAGACAAATTCTGTTTCATGTTGTGTTTTCCCATTATGTGTCACATTTTTCCTTGTACTTTGCAGAATTCATGAAATCTGCTGCCTGGACAGCTTGTCTAAACTGAATATGTTGGATTTGCATGACAATCAGGTGCTGTTCCTTTACCGTCATCCCTCCTACAGGACATGTATATTAAACAGTGTTAATTTAGTTGCCAGTGGTGTAAAGGCTGATCATGGTTGTAGGCTTCAAAGTTCAGTATGAGCAGATTGACGCTTCCGTGTTCTAAACCATGTATTAGGAGCAGTTAATTCACTTTAATACTGAGGTTTGTTTTTAAAGCTAGAAATCTGGCTCGTTGTTTTGGGCACTTAACTTCAGCTTTTCACATAGTTCACAGCACTCTAAGAGAAGAAAGCACTGAAAACCATCAGAACCCACAAGCTGTTGTCTAATACCTACTCCCACATTAATTTCCTCAGTGGCCATCGCATAATTTATCGAACAGATGGAACTGTTTTTTTTATGTTTTCAGCACTGGGTAATGTTTTGAACTCTTGTAGATTATAGTGTTCCTAAATTGTCTCATTCTATTATTATCTATTATTATACTGTTTTGTTCCTTGAGAATAGAGCCTGCTTAATGATATTAAAAGCCTTAGAAATAAAATTATGTCAAATGAGAATTTTAACAACTAATGGAAAAGGAAGACAACATAGAAAGGCTTCCCTTGGTCAAATTAGTGTTTTGCCAGAATGCCGCCTACACGCCTCCTCAGAGAGCTACTCCAGAGCTCTGGTAAGACTTGCTCTCTTTCTGAGGTCGGTTGCTCTTTACATGAGCAAGCATTACAGCTGCCATTCAATGATTGTTAGTTTTAAGTTATTTTTCCTGACAGAGATTTCTCTGTTGCCTCAACAGTGTTGACTTGTGCTTACTAACTACATCTATATGGTTAATTTTAGCAGTTTTTATAATCTTGCAGTTGAATTAATAATGAAACTTCTTTAGCTCTTTTGCTCTTATTTGTAATGCAAGCACATTATATTTAGGCTCGTACTCTGGCAGACACCTATTGTGAAGCAGATGATAAATCTATCATTCTCACAGGGCCAGTTTGTCTTTCAAACACTGAACTTAAAACCTTCTGTTTTGCGCAGCTCAATAACTGTTCAGTCATATTTTTAACACATTTTCCAAACTCACAAGAGATCTGACCACCCAAATGTATTCTGAATTGCTGCATAATGATAATTCAAGATTATGAAGTGGATGAATTATAGTTGTTGTTTAGTGACTTTTGGCCACAGAACACCAGCTGCTTGTCTTTTTCCCCCCCTTTTGACCACAAGCTTTGCATCACTGTTATCCTTTCTTCCCCCCATCCTTGAGCTGGGAAGCTCACAAACATCTAAAACTCAGCCATTTTACCCATTTATTGCTGTACCAGCGAGAGGTTTCTTTTCCAGTTTGCTGGAGCTATTCAGAATGAGATATTCTCTCTGGGAGTCGGCCTTCAACCCACTCAGTCTCAGTGACCAAGTCTTGGGGTTACAATGTGAACTGAGATTGTTGAATAACCAATTCTTTACTTAGGCTGTGATGTTTTCCACTTGAACAGTTTGACTTAAATGTTCTCAAGAAATAGCTGAGAATGCCCTGTGGGGTCACTGAATTGAAAAACAAAAAATATCACTCTCTTAGAGAAGTTGGCTAAAGTCATGTAGAACTCTCGCTCCTACAAATGATGATGTTGATTAAGTTTGACTCTGTCTGCCATGTTTGGTTGGCACATCACTCTGGGATGAGGTGAAGTTTAGACAGGATTTCCCCACAAGAATATCCGTGACCAACGATACTTGTGACACATACTTATTTTTCCTATGTCATTTGAAATAAACATACCAAGTGTAGAAGAACAGGCCTTTACCTGTGAGACAGAAGCCTCTTGCCAAACTCTGGGTCCTGACCTTCTTCACTGGAAAACACCAAATTCATAGTCTGTAACTTAAGATTCTCATATATTTTAGAATGGGGCTATCCAAAATCTATTTCAGTGTGTACAGAGATACAGAGTTTATGAATTCATATCCATGTGTCTGTCCGTTGTAAAGGTTATGTCCTTTGATTTTAAAATGTGTGTTACAGAACAATTAGTTTTATCAATTCCCAAAGTGAGATATAGGTAAAAAGTCTACACTTGCCCCTTTGTTTAATGATTCTCGGCAACATTTATCATGGTGGCTCGATTGTTTAATTTGATGAACACTTACAGTGTGCAGACTGTATTTCGGGCCAAAATTCATAATCTATTTATTTCCATTTTAATGAATGCCTAACTGAGCTCCCAAAACAAGATATAAATCAGATGCAATTTATGCTGTGGTGCTGACTAAGATCATACTGCAGTGTTTCTGCTTTATATTACTAAATAAATGTCTCTTTAGCTTTTACATTTATAAACACTGATATTTCAGACCATCTGAAAAGATATCCTAGACAAGAACTTTTTTAGTCTCATATTCAATATAGATTTTCAATCCATCTGTTCTGTTTACCATTTAAACAGCAGTTATGTTTGGATTTTGTGTTTTCACAGAATCATCAACTCGTAAAGCATTGTCCGCCTTTTCTTAATGTTTATAGTGTGCACAGTAGGAATAGGCAAATCCATCACCATCTTGATAACAGCCACTGGGAATTTGTGTGAAGTATTAAAAATGTCACTCTTACAGAGGTTTATAAATGTTTTTCTCCAAGCAGTGTGATGGAGAAGGTGGGGTAAGATTCCACCATTGACTGACTCTTAGTTATTTCTTTTGTTTTCATGATTTGGTTAGCCAGACAGCATGTGTGTCATTTTAGAGAAAGAAATTCAAATATACAATTCAAGTATGTTATACTCTGCTAATCAAGCCTTAATCTGTGCCTCACTGCATAGAATTGGGTAATATATGATATGATTGCTCTTTTACATGCATTTTAGTTTTGTTTTTAACAAATTTTGTCATACTGTGCTTTCCTTTAGATCTGCAGGATAGAAAATGTGTCTCATCTGAGTGAATTAAGAGTATTGAACCTAGCAGGAAACAACATCTCCAAAATGGAAAACTTGCAGGGTCTTGACTCTTTGACTGAACTGAACCTAGGGCAGAACTGCATCTCTGTTGTGGTGAGGGAACTCTTTTCCAACTAAGTATAGATTTTTGTATGTAAGTGTTTTGCATGCGTACTGTCCTTTTCCTTCATGTTAAAAAACAAAAAACAAAAGCACTTCCTGCTTTTTGGCCTTTCTTTCTGTTCCCTTATTCAGTTCCCTTATTTCCATCAGTTTGAAAGTACAAATACAAAAATGTTTGCACGCTTAGATCTTACATTGTGCATTGATTTAACTTAGCTATATCCGACTTGTAGACCCTAGTGTGATGCAGCACACAGCTATATCCCAACACTACAGCTACCCTGTGGTTCTTTGAAGTTCCTGCAGCTACCAATTATTTTTTTTCTTATTACTGTTCAGAAAATGTGCCTCTGAAGATGAAAGCAATAGCAATTGTACTTTATCTTTCATGTTCAAATTACCACTTGTGGACCAGGTCCCTTGGATGGTTACTGTTACCTTTGCTATGGATCAACATATCAGTTTTTACAGCCACAAAATAACAAAAATAAAAATAACATTAATGGAACCTTTGTGAGAAAGTGGTGGTGAAGTATATCACTGTTGGTGTTACCTAGGGAGACATAACTCATTACCCACAACCTCCCACCGACTTTCTGGCACGCTGAAAGAGAAACTGGATATTCTAAACACGGAAACTTACTCCCTTTGGTTTCTATAGTTTTAATCTGATAAACACAACAGTGCATGCCAAAACAGGCCCCTTCATTTGTATGCAAATCCCCTAAGCCCTTTCATGCTTTTTAAGATAGAAAATAAAAACGGATTTCAACATTTTGAATCAGTTGAAAGCCCTTCCCGTCACTCAGCCTGCCGTCTGCCTGCAATTTCTGATCACAAAACACTTCCAGTCCTAATTATCGGATGTTGTATTTTATTTGATACACAGGAGAGGAAAAATGCTACCCCTCAGCAGTTTCTTGGTCTCTGTCATTATTGCTGCTTGCTGCCAAGTGCTTATACCTTGTACAAACTAAATAACCACGTTCCAGGTGCTCAGGTTTTCTCTCTGTCATGAAAGGGTAAGCAGATAAAAAGTGAAATTCTTAACCTGAAAAAAACACTGACACTGTCTTTCTTTGAAAGCAACTCTTAAACTTGATTACTTTGCACCCAGTCATCCATCCTTCCTCTTAGGTGTTCCTTTCCATTATGAAATTCACTGCATGTCACTAAGGGATCCATTTTATATTTTTGGCTGTGGGAATGATGATTTGTTTGAAAGAAAAGTGCAGTCAGCTTGAGCAGTGATAAAGCAGTCTAAGAAAAAAAGGCATGGCACTGGCAGACTGACTTTATGCATTAACAGAAGGGTTTGTCTGTGAGCCAAAAGACTACACCATCATCAAAACATAGAAAAATGTAGAAACTATATTGCTCTTTGGTAGTTTTACTGTAGAGTAATTAATTAGGTGAGTTTTATATATTGACATGGTTTATGGGAAAGAGGATTTTTGGATGTTCCTGAGTAAATAGCTTGAAGTGTTTCCCAAAACAGGTCAGTAAACAGTAACAGCAACTTAGTAATTTCTATGTTTTTCCAGTATGACCTGGGAACATGGAAACTGTGTGTTATGTTATGTTGTTGCAAAGAGAAACTCTTAACTTCTACAACTTAAAAGCCAAGTGAGGACCACAAAATGTTTTGGCTGACATGTAAAGTGCCTCAAAGGTCATGCAAGAACAACACAGGAGTGTGCCCCATGTCACAGCATCTGCAGTTATAATGCGCAGTCGCATAAAGCAGATGAAATCACATCTCAAGCCTGTGCTATTGAAGGAACTTCCACAAAACCCACCAGCTTACGGTCTTAGAAACCCCCCCAGCAGCCACATGTACCTGTGTTTACATGAGCAGCTTTCTTGCTCTTTTGTGGTGTGTTGGTGTTGCATGCAGATGAGACAGCGGTGATGAGAGGTTTTTCTGTGTTTATTGAATAATGCCTCAGCCAGAGCTGAGTATGAGTGTGAAAATGAAGACACGCAAGCTGTCAGTAAAGAGAGGGTGGAGCTGGGATAAAGAGGTGAAGGCACGGGCACACAGATACATAAATACACACCCGCAGGCATACAGGCAAACAAGAATACACACACACACACCGCTCTACCCAGCCTCATAAGAGATCCTGTAAGCTGATCTCTTATGAGACTTCCTAAAAAACGACCACATTGGTGGGCGATTGTTATGCAGCTCATCAGCTCAGTGATGACATCATTCTGTCTGAGACAGGGCTGCTATATTTAGTTTCAGACAGCCAGGAGTGGCTGCTAGTTCACTAGCATCCATACAAAAGCAGGCATAGACAGAGACTGTAAATGTGATTGATGGTTGAGTTGAGTTGGTTGAGCACTGCATAGCATGACTTGCATTTGTCATAGAAGAAATAAATAAATAAACCCTGCTTATCTAAATATCTATCTATCTATCTATCTATCTATCTATCTATCTATCTATCTATCTATCTATCTATCTATCTATCTATCTATCTATCTATCTATCTATCTAT
>NW_005187426.1:2157263-2190378 GCF_000239375.1 Pundamilia nyererei
TGAGAATTTCAATTCTGATCTGAGAAACGCACCAAAGCGACTGAGAAAAACTGTATTACATATACCGCACAGGACCCACCTTATGTGCCAATTAGAAATTTGAGTTTACAACCCTGATTTAGTGTTTACTAACTCCTTGTCTCACCACTATTTCATGCACGTATTTCTAATTCAACATTTTTGGTTATCATGACGCAGAAGTCTAGATAAGGAGGCATAGTGTAAACTAATGTAAATTAATGTGTTAAACAAGCTAAAACATCTTGCTAAAATCTCATGCAGAACTTAAAAATTGTGTGTAGGTTGTTTACTAGCTTAAAAAAGCCAAGTTGTAAATATTAAATGTTTCTTTTAACTGAGTTTTGATGTGTATAATTGTAGGGGAGGAACGGCACAGTGATGCAGTGGTTACCATTGTTAGCACTGTGTCTGTATGGAGTTTCTCTCGGTACTCCAGCTTCCTACAGATGATCTTTGGCATTGGCCTTGTGAGTTTTGTGTTGGTCATGTGATGGACTGATGACCTATCTAAGGTTAACCCAGCCTATTGTCAGCAGGAAAAACCTCCTCCCCAGTTTTTTCTGTAGAAATCTTTCACAGTTATCAGTATCTCTAGCACTACTGCTGATGTTGCATAGCCTACTACTCTATCTGTAGTAAATATACTGTACTCAGCTTGTTGGTCTTATATGCAGTTGATAACGCAGTGTTGCATAACTGTGTTATATCTATATGCTTGTGTGGGAGGGAATTTTGTGGATTTCTAAATGACAAAACCTGGCTGCACTGTTCTTCTGCAGGGGTGCTAGCATGACCTGAACACCAGTCTAACCTCATAATAGAACAGAGCCTAGCAGGAAACTGAAGGAGGTTTGTGAGGCATTGGCTGCAGTGTGGGTGGATAGTGACGCAGCCCAGTCAGACTGCTGATGGGAGTGTCCTCTTTGCTTCCAGTATAGCCAACATTGTCCAGCGACACACATAAAGAAAGCCCAGACCTTGATACTAGAGAATGTGATTTACCCCATGCTGTCATCCAAATAGTTTACGTGATTATGACATTGCACTTGTCCCTGTGTGTCCAATTCAGCGTGCCAGCTGCCCAGCTGCTGCTTTTCCCCCACCCCCTCAGTAAATTGTGCATCGATTTTTGATGCTGAGCCTGCCTGATGGTAAAACTCTCCACATCCCTGTCAGTTTCCACTGAATTTTCTCCAGCTATTGCATGATGAGGTGCACTACCTTAGTAAGCTGCTCGTTTTATATCACTATGCTTTCCACTGAGCATTTCAAGTTAGCTTCCTGCAGCAGGGGATCTCTGCATTAGCGCAGCACATTCTCCACTCTCCCCTCCCCTCCCCCCTTTCCTCCTCATATTCTATCTATTCTCGCTCTTTTCCTCTCTCTCTCTCTCTCTCTCTCTGTTGCCCCTCCTCTCCATGTGCAGACAAGGCAGCATGCTGTATGTGTGTGTGTATGTGTGTGTGCATGCGCAGGGTGGATGGGGATGCTGCATGCTGGAGCTGAGAGCTGCAAGGTGACTGAGGGAATGGAGAGGGATACAGAGCCTTGACGACAGTGACGATGCAGTGCCCTCTTCCTGAGCACCTTCTCATCTTCACATCCCTCCATCTCTCTGTCTTCCCTCTCCCTCTTTCTCTTTATAGACTGAGGTGGACCGCCTGCCCTTATTGCAGCGCCTCTTTCTCAGCTGCAACAACATCACCAGGTAAGAGCTTGTACCGCTTAACTCCCTCCTCCCCGCAGGATAGAAATAGGGATGGTGGCCGGACAGTGCCACGTCCCCTCCCATGGCTTTGGGCAGAGAATACACACCCACAGCCAGACACACTCACAGATTTGCTGTAGTGGGCAATTTCTGCAACCTAGAAAATAACAAATCCTCGATGTGCTCTTTATTGTTAGTATTTAATCATCTGTTACCTAAGAAATGGGTGTGAGAATGTTTAAAGTTATTTGGGCAACAAAGAAGCAGGTTGTGAGAAGATAATTATTGATGACAGATTTGGAGGTTGGATGAATTAATGGAAAATATACCTAGGTAAGGGCATGTAGGATGAATGAGAGGTATGATTTTTTTTGTCTTAGTGCTAACTGTCAGACAGCTTTACACACTTTTTTCCAGTATCTGTCCTCCTTTCTTTTCTTTTCTTCTTCATTTCTGAGCCCAGCAATAAAAACCTCATAGAATAAACTTAACACAGCATCATCTTAGCACTAAATGAGGCCATTTGCTTTATTTTTGCCTAGTGGAGGATAATTTCTGTGGGATCATTGGCTCCCTTGACCATAGTCACCTTGTGCTCTGATAGATCTGAGCTGACAGTCCAAACCAGCTTTGCTGTTCTTGTGTCTCCATGCTTCACACATTGTGAGAATCATGACATAGTCGCAAGGAATAAAATCCTATATTCTTAAACTTCTGATTTTACAGTGACATCTAGTTCCAGATATAATATGTGAATAAAAATATAAGTAAATTTTGATTATGCGAAACATATATGTATCATTTATCCTGCTCCATGATAGGGTATTTTAATGTATCGTCTTTAATGTACTCATGTAGTGGCAGTATAGAAGGCTGGTTAGCGTGTGTGCACCTTTTTGAACTCTTTAGTGCTGATAGGAGAACAGCTGTGCTCTGTTGCTAGGTAAAGAGACAGAGCACACTCACCACCTTGATGGAGTCACTTTACCCAGTTCAGGATCTTGGATCAAACATCTCTCATGAAATAATATTAAGACTGAAATATTCATTTGAGCTTACATTGATATTGATTTTTAAAACAAAACAAAACAAAACAAAACAAACAAGACACCCTATGAAAATAGGATCAAAGCAGAACTAATAATTACCAATAAGTCACTGAAGAATATGTGCAGGGTAGTGCTAGTATAGATAAAGCCTGAAGCTACAGTTTTCATTCACACCGCACTCTGTACTCACATCTTAAAAATAGTTTTGATATTCACTTTTTATTGGACCATTAGTAGCAATCAGAAACTGGTGGATGGTGCAAGAATTAGAAGTTCTGTTTTTGTAAAGGTTCTGGTCTTCATCATTAATGTTATTATTATTCCTTATTATGAATACACCAATTAGGCAGAATGTGTTAGATGCACTCAAGCATCTCTTTATTATGTTTATTATTTTATGTCTCTTTTATATTTTTATGGTAGGAATTAATATTCCGTAACAGAAAGGGTCTAAGCTACTGCAAGTGTTTGAGATTGGAAGACCCCTGGTATCTCCAGCATGGTGTTTAGCATTTAGTTAAACCTCTGGCTAGGAACAGGCACAGTGTACTAGGACTTTGAGTGGTTCCAGGCAAATGATTCATCAAGGTTATTATCATAAATTAGCAACGATAGAATATCCCCTGCTGTGCATGGCGTGACTTTGCTTTTTCATGTTTCCTTTTGCCATAGGGTGATATCAACAGTGTAGCAGATTTGTCTCTCTTCATTGCCCCCTGAGTAATGTCAGGCTGCCAGAGTGCCTGCTGAATTACCAGCTTAACATGGCATGTGTTAGCCCGGCTCCATTCTGTCAATACGAAGCAAGACAAAATGTGTCAGGAATAAAACGAAGATAGTGAGATTGTCTGGTGGATGATTCAGGTTCTGCAAAATGTATTTTTATATACATATTTTTAATATCATTTACTCAAAGTCTCATTTAAAATTGTCAATTTTTTTCAAAAGTGACCTGAGGGCAGGGGACATTGTATAAAACACATGCACAGTTGTCATACAAATTCAAATTAAATGCAATAAGGTAAAAATAGATCAAATTTCAAATAAATTACAGTAGAGCTTTGAGAGCAGTCCATTGACCAAGAGTACCCAAATTCCCAGCTGTACAATTTCAGGTCCATCTGTAGCTTATATTTGAAAGCTTTTTTGCCTAATGTTGTTCTGACTCTGGGGAAAAATCCTGGTGAAATTTTGTGAGAGCTAAAGCCATAATAATTTAATTTTTTACACATGCATTTAAAAAAGCGAGGGAACCAGAGAGGGAACCAAAAAATTAGAGACTGATGTATAAAAGCATATAAACATACAGAGACAGCCACTTTTTAGCAGCATATTCCACACTGAACAGTGGCCTATCTGATTTCAACAACCAGTAACAGAGAACATAAAACATAGGGTAAGGATTGTCTAACTCCTTAGCTAAGGTGCTGATCAGTAGTAGTAGATTGCAATGTTTTCTGTAATGTGTAATACAACAAATTATAATTGATAAGAGTTCTTTGCTATATGAGAATCAAACTTGGATATGACTAACTTACGTTGAGTTAAATGGCACTCAGGCAGAGTGCAGGAATTCAAGTGTCTGCATGACTTCCCAGTATTTGCTACTGACCGTAAAGCATTTAGCGTAGCCAGTCTTTGTACTGGAAAAGTACCCCCCCCCACTGAAATTCACGAGTGTGTTTAAAACATTCATCCTTTGTTTCTAGTTTTGACCAGCTAGCCTGCCTTGGAGAGTCGTGCTCCCTTTCTGAGCTCACGCTGGATGGGAATCCTGTAGCCCTGGAGACATGGTACAAGCAGGCCGTCCTGCGCTGTGTGCTTCATCTCAGACAGCTGGACATGAAGCGCATCACAGTAAGACTGATGTGTTCGACTGTGTGTGTTTAAAAGTGATAAACAGGACATCAGCCACCAGTTAACCAGTTCAGCTGTGACTGTTAAGATATTTTGTTGTCCTTTCAGATATTTTTATTTTCTTCTTACAACAAATTGCACAGCTACAATCAGAGAACACTGTGTTACACTGTTTGTTTTGCTATATTTTGCTTATTAAAAATAGGGAAGAAATATTCACAAATACTTTTAGAAGCAAAGAGCTGCCTTAAAGCGATTAAACCTTCACAGCTTATGACTTTGCTGTGGTTGATATTTAATAAACCTATGCCATATTCTCATTACACTTGCATGTTAAGCTAATGGTCCAAACTTTTTGTCCCTCTGATGTTCCTGAAGGCAGCGTACATGTTGATTCTTGAGAGCGACTCATTCTTGAAATAAACATTTTTACGATTTCACACTTCAAATTTATTTTGAACCCACATAGTTTCCCATTCACTGTCACTCTGTATCACCAAGTTGTATGAACAACTTTACAGTGCTATATTCTGGAGTCTGACTGTGGTACTGCATTTATTATGCTCTGTTTTATGCTAAAAGCAAAGTGGTTCAGTGACTAAGTTATGACTCTAAGCTACACATTTACATATATTTTACACACAGTGTATGTAGCAAAACAGTGATTATTCTCAGAAAACATGAAATCATTTTTGTCGTACAGTTTGCCAGAAATGTGCTATCATGAAATGTCAGCGTGCTTTTAGAAGCTGTCAGGCAGAGAGCACCCAGGTCTGAGCTTGCACTTTAAAGGAATCTGTAAGTACCACACACCTTGCCCTCAAAACATAGTGCTGATATGAAGTAAAACCAAACCCCCAAAAAACAAAACATGTAACTCAGATTTCAAAATGTTTTTACTTGAATCATAAGAGGTTTCAGGATTAGCAAATTTCAGGATTATTGTGGTCCAATAAAAGCACCTCCACCACACTTCAGCTGCCAATTCCTGATACAAATCAGTTACATTTTCAGAGTTTACTTTAGGGAGACACACAGCATTGACTTAATGACAGAAATGTTTGTCTAGCATTGGGGTTTCTATTTCTTTAAGCATATTATAACTGATTTGGAATATATGTCTCCAGGGAACCATACTACCTCTATGCTGTGAAAGCCCATGCCTGGGTGACTGGTGGGTAGACAGTTCTTTATGAATCAAAAACGGAAAATGAGAATAAAATTCAGATAACACACATCCGCTAGACTAGAGCATTAATAGTCAACTATTATGTTTCAGAAAAATACCTGAATATGTTTAACATTCAAATTTTAACTGGGAACGTTATTGAAAATCTTAACAGCCTCATAACCGAGAGCTGTTGTCCAAACATTCATTGTTTTGGCAAGTGCACAAACAAAGAATGTATTGACACTGAACAATAGCATCCTTTGCAGTCAAGAAGTTATTCATCAGGTTAAAACAGCTTTTTAATTTTGATATTATATGTTGTTTTTATTATAAAATTAATTTTAAGGATTGTTATATGGGTTTGGATTCTTAACTGTCTCTACCAGCTGACAGCATTTTGCCTGTCTTTATCAGACTTGAGCATCATTTTGCGTCATTACTAGCTCGCCATAGACAGCTGAATATCCCCCTGCTCTTTGCTGGCACACTCAGACTGTGTTGGCTGCATTGCATTCTGGGAGTTTTGGCTTTCCCCAACAGCTGGGCTCAGTTTATCTGAGACTGAAAATCAGACAGATAATCCCGTGATGCAGCCGGTTTATGTGAGACTATCTACCAGCCTCCATAATGGTCCATTTCTAGTGTAGAGAACAGTTGTCCTGACAGGGTCTGTTGTGGTTCCCCTCTCTCTTGAATAATTCAGAACTCTTGAATGGAGCGACACTCTGATTGCACCGGCTTTCTTTTTCAGGACGAGGATCGGCGCATGGCAGGTGTACAGGCTCGAAAAGAGGAGGAAAAGAAGAAGGAGAGTCACAAGCAGACCATTCATAAGGTACCAGTTTGACAAGATTCACTCTTGCTGTCTTTAGCTGGCAAGATGCAAATGCACGTTGTAGACGACAGCAACACAACAGTCTGTTAAGAAGTGAATAAACTCATAATTACCCTTTATATAGTTAGTATGTAGAAGGACAATAATAAGCAGTAAGGTTTTAACATTCTTAAAATGCCACATATAGGTGATGATATCTGATTTGTAGTTTATTCATCTTTTGAATTACTCATAATTATGAGATTCAGGTTCAGGCTTAAATGTGCATTTAAAGAAAAAAAGCAGCTCATCAGACATCAGTCTGCCCTTCAAAACATATTTAATGAGAAGGCTCTAAAATATTTAGGTCATGATAAGGATTTTTATTTATGAGTTTATTTTTTTCTTTTGACATATGTCTCTTGGGACTGATGAAGCTCATTAATAGTGTACACATTTTGGATGCTTCATAGATGTGAATTTCTTTTAATGCATTCTCTTTTCTTCTGTATGATACAAAAACCCTTTTAGATGGAATCTGGAGTATTGTACAGAGTTCACAGGGGTACTGTATTTGTAAAGGAGTCTATAAATGACACTTTATAGCTTTAAATGATCTAAGATGTTCTGCTTTGCACATGCATCTGTTTTGCGGTAAATATGTTTGTGTGTGTGTGCCAAAGCTCCTGCTGCTTTAACTGTTAGATGGACCCTATGCCGAAACTCGTTGTCTCTCAGTTACCTAACTCTCTTTAATCCCTGGTGTTGAGAAAATTTTATAGTGAATGCCACAGCCAAGGGTTCACAAAGGCCAAGGACTTACCATGAACTGATACTCATCCCTGCTTCAAGGAGTGGCACATTCCTTAGCTGAGTATATTGCAACTCCAGCTGTCCAAGTAAGAGTAATTGAAATAGAACAGAGAGGCAGAAATCTTCTCTCTTGCAGGGTGGGATGTCACATTTTTCTGGTGTAAAAGGCAAACATGCTGTAGTGTGACAAAAGAAGCAAATGAATTGGACTAAGAAATTACTATATAATTTCAAATCTAATATAAATTCAGTTCTATATCTGCTTTAGTAAAATGTCTTACTTTATTGTACTTTATTGTATATGCTTTCTTTAACAATGTATCCCAGTAAAATATATATATGAGGAAGGCAAGAAGGATATGATTTTCTGTGACCTGATGAAAACACACAGAGGTTCTATTAGCATGCTAGCTCTGTCCTGCTCAGGAGATTTGACACTTGAAACCTTCTTTGTTCTGTGTATGTTTGTGTGTGTGTTCTGTTCATCAAGGAGAAGCGGCGTCTAGCAATCCGTAATGCTGCACAGCAGTGGGAGGGTGTCAGGGCCTGCCTGGAGCTCCCATCCACAAATGGCGCTAAAGAAGAAGTCAGTCCAGAGAACAGCCCGGCTCACAGCCCCGCCCAGACCAATGGCCTTACACAGGAACCTTCCCCTGATGAACCGAGGTACACACAGCATGTACAGAAAATTAAGATGGATTTTAGAAGTAAAATTAGACAGTGACTGGTTAAGATACCGACGTTATGAGCAAACTATGTTATACTACATATTCCTGGTCTAGTTAGAATTGTGGTTTCAGTCATGGTTTATTTTTAACTGTTTTTACTACCTTTTTAGCTTTTCACAATGGAGATTGGTTTCCAGTTGATCGATCTACCAACTTGGTTTTGAATGAAGTAACTCATGGATACATACAGTGTTGCCTTTAGCCAACTTTTTAATTTTCCTTTTGAGCCAGAATTTTGGCACAGCGATTCATGCCTCCCTCAGGAATAATTGTAATTACTTTGGTAATTACATAATTACCAAAGTAATTATGCTCATAATTCATCTACCACCGTAACTGAGTCAAAAAATGTATTTTCATTTAACTAGTTCTATGGTTGATAAACAAGTACATGCAAAACTAAAAACATTTCCATCATTCATGAGTTATTTAAGAAAAAATTAAATATGGCAGTTCTTCCTGACTGTACACAAAACAAATCAATGAAAAACAATTCAATGAAGTTGAGCAGAGCAGTTAATACTTAAATTAGTGATCATGAATGAAAAATGTAGTCTTTTTGGTAACTGATAGAAGTAAATTAGCATTGGGTGTGTAGGTGGGAGGAGAGAAAAGTGAAAAATGCAACAGTGAGGGAACTGTATACATTGCTGTGTAAACTTTTGTGTTGCATATAATTGTCACAGTTCATCCTCTGTGCAGATATTTTTAAGTAGAAAGATGAGACAATATAACAATGATTGTTTTTGTGATTCTGGCTTATTATCACTATTACTTATCTTTTATTACTTATTATTTTTTATCTTATAGGATTTTAGAAAGAATTGTTTTTGTCCGTTGTTGAAAATTTTTGTTTATTTTTCATCAGGCGGGTAAGCCCAGGTTCAGGACCAGAGCGGCCATCTGGGGGAACAGAAATCAGACTCCAGACCAACAGCCGTCCAAACAGCCCACGAGACCCCAAGTAAGACAAAAATGCCACAATGATATATTTTACTTAAATATTTAAAGTGGTCACAGGCACTGAAAAAAATCTCACATAATTTGACTCCTGCCCCCTTGAAACATCTATTAACAAAGTACTGTTTGTCACATTTAAATGCAGTGTTTTAGCAGCTGCTGTACCATTTTAACTTATTAACAGATGGCAGAATGGCCTAGACAGAACATGTAGGGATCATTCTGGTAATATATTCAGATACTGCAACAGCTGGTGTGTGAAACATACCTTAAAATATTATTTTACAGCACAGTTACCCCTTTACTTACTTCAGGCGTGTTGCCTTTGGTTACTCCTCAGCTCTCTGAACTCTGGTAAGATGAGCAGATGCACATGTAGATGTCTGAAAACAGTTCTTTTCTTTCAAATATTTACAACATGACATTGCAAAAAGTTTAAATCAGTAGTGTGGACTCAGTATAATGTGGAAGTAATGCCCTCATATTCTTTCCTATCAAGACTGATACAAGTCTGGATGAATTATAAGTGGGAGGGTTGAGATGAATGTGTGCGCTGTGTTAAGGGCTATTATTACATGTTTCAAAGAGGGCCCTTTCTTCCTGCACCAGGATATGAAAATGGCCCTAAAGCAAAATCTTCAGTGCCAGTGGTTTTCTTTTACTGGTCTATTATAACTTTACTAACGTGGCTTAACAGGTCATAGTGATGCGAAGTCTGCCATAGTCTTATCAGCTAAGACTTGAATTTCTTTGGCTTGTACTGTGTGACAAAATACAAAGGGAATTTACAAACCATGGCACCACTACTAACACGAAAGAGAAGCAACATGTATGAAAGGGTCAAGGGGTAAAAAATCAAAATGCTTGGAAATATGAGAATTAGGAAATTTAAAACTTGTTTTGTTCACCACTGGGTGGGTGTACAGAATGTTGTAATGCCTACACAGTGTGGTCCTGATTACCTCGAAGAGCTGTTGAAGTACTACACCCTGAAGAAAATTACAACATCCTCCCCCATAGAGTGCATGGATACATAATGTCATCTCTGGTTCTTTCTTTAAATACAGAGATAAATCCCCCCTTTCCAATGAAAGGAACGAATGAAACAAATGTTGATGCCACTTTTAGCTTGATAGTATCATCATGCTCCCAAAATTTATGGGACAATAGTTTGTATCATTGCCAAATTATGGCTGTTATGTAGGCTTGATTGTATTCATTTTTGTGAAATCTTAGATTTAATTAACCTCATTACCCCTGACAGATGCAATAAGGGTTGCATGGCAATAGAAGAGTTATTACCCAGAAATTCAGCAATTGAGTTGGGAAGAGATGGAAGGGGCTTTGTAGTGTTTATACATTGATGAAATTGAGAGATCCTGAACAGGTGTTTGTTTTTTTGAGGCACGTAAATCAGTTAGATACCGGAACAATGGTGAGAAAAAGATTTAGTAGGCTATATGAGTGAAGGAAGAACTTAAGATGTTTTAAACCAGTGCAAGCTGTAGGAATACTTTACAGAAACAGGACTGTTCTGTGCAACACTAAGTACCCAGTAAGCCTGCATCTTAATAAATTGCATTCACTTTTTACAAGATGGAAATGATGGAGTGGCGTGTTAAAATAACAGCTCGGTTCAAAGTTTCATATGTGTCACTACCTCACAATATTTAGGCATTTGTACAAGCTGTTTCTGTGGTGGGATTCAGTTGTTAAGAGATGACAGATGTCCCTTTTAAAACCTCTTTTGGATTATGTTAAATAGCGCTAATTGAATTAAATGTTGTTCCCTATAATTCACTGAGCGAGCAGGAGCCGTATAATTGTGATAGATTCTTCACTCCATCTTCCCCGCCTTGCTCTCTTCTTCTCTCAGCATGTGTACATGGGTTCATGTCATAAGGGGATTCAGGGCCACCTGGAGCCTTCAGCTGTGCTGAACAGTATGTGACAGTGCAGATTGTGTTGATGGCATGCTGCCAGGTGTTTAGAAGTTACTCTCATTCTTGATGTGACTTATCTACATACTACACTCCATCTCCTGCACTGTTCTTCAACTCCTTCTGATTTATAGCCTTTGGCATTCTTGCATCCTGGAGGCGTGGCATGTTCCTTAAATATATTAAACTGCCTTTCAGAGTCTGGCGTCTCCCCGTCTAGTTCCATGTTTTTGTCCATGTGTGCACTTGAAACACGACCCACTTGAATTTTACGGTTTTAAAACTTCTTTGCTACTACTTTATCTAACATATATGCTTGCAGTCAGTGAGATTTTGATTTAGAGTTCTTGTCATCTGAAATAGTCATCTATCAATGTCCACACATGTTTTTAAAATAAAAATGTAAAAAAATGGATGCACTCCTTCTACTGCACTTGTTGCAAGAATTATTTGAACCCTTTGTACATGTTGGCATCCATGTTTGTAAGGTTGGTATATGTACTAATATAAAAAATATAAAAAGCATAATTCTGACCTTTTGTACTGTTTTTGTACTGTTTTTATACAGTTGTGGAAAAAAAACAATACAAAAAAACATTTGCACAGCAGTCTGTGCAGTCTAAGAACATTCTTAGGAACTAGGAGGATAAGTTGCAAGAAGATACTACTAATCAAATGCATCTAATTAACTGATCATCAGCATGTGTGACCACCTTTATAAGTGTAGAGTTTGTGGCAGATTTCTGGTTTGGAGCATTCAAGTGCATGTTAACGGAATTCCACAGTTTTCCTAGTAGTGGCCTTCCTAGCAAGTATGAATGTTAAATGTTAAAGTTCATGACAGTACAATTATAAAAAGACTGAAAAATTGTGGCTTGTTTGAAAAGGTTACCATGCAAAAATCTATTTTCTCTGAAAAGAACACAGCAGCCATAAGAATTCTGGAACAGTGTCTTTTTGACAAACATGAACAAAGTGGCGTTGTTTTGCCATACCGCACAACACCACATTTGGCAAAAAGTAAACACAATATCAGTACATTCACAGACCAGCTGTCATTCATAGTAGTGCAGATTTGTGTTCCTTTTACAGCTGCAAAACATGGGTAGCCACTGAGTCAACTATGAACTCCTCTGTATGCCAGTGTATTTTATGTGAGGCCATGTCACTGGACAGTATAAGACAGCAATCTCAAACACAGCATCAAATGTACAACAGAATGGCTGAAAAGGAAACAATCAAGGTATTTGAATGGCCAAGTCAATGTCCAGGCTTGAAGGTTGTTCTGCAAGCTATTACATGATGGGGTGTTCCTAGTTTTTCACATGACTGAATACGATGTAATCACTGTACTTAAGAAAATGCTTTTTAAACTTTCAGGGTTTTTCTTTTGAGTGTAAGTTCAATTTTTGGCCACTGGGAAAAAAATGACAGAAAGGCTGACTGTTACACATATCAGTTTCTTTAATACATCTGTGGAATCCCCCACACCATGACCGTCCCTTGACATTTGACTAACAAGCCACAGAGTGAGTGGTGGATCACATTCGCTATGTTGGAGTAATATGTCTAGGTAAAAACATAATGATTGAGGGGGACACTCCTCATCAGTGAGTGGTGCATTGTGAGAGGTTCAGGTTGTATTACATGATTAATTTAGTTCAGCCTGGAACAGTATAGCTTGAAAATGTTACTTCCAACTGCAAGAATTTTTATATATATATATGTATATATATATGTATATATTTCCGGCCTGAAATGACACAGTGCCTGATTTGTTGTGATTACTGGAAAGCATAATTTGAAGCAAGTGAGCTTATTTTTAACACTAATGAAACTGTGTTTAACTCACAGAAGTCTTATGTAGACTACTGTATTTATTTACGACTGTACATTAACACAAAAATAAATCCATCACCAAGATCAATCCATCACCTGATGAGAAGCACATTGTCAGTCAGTTGTGTCACTTATTCCCCTAGCAGGCTGAACATGTTATATTGATAACTATAAGGTTTCACTATGACACTCTGATAATCTTATATAATCATTCTCACTGTCTTCACTTTTTAATATAATTAGTAGAACATGTAGTAGTTCTGTCTCATTTTTTTCATCTTATTTGTGTGGCTACACAGTTAATTAATCAGCATATGAATTCTGTAAGTATGAAATTTGTAGACAACACATGGACTTTATGATTTTAATTTCTTCCAATTTGCTTACTGTTTATTAGTTTTAACAGCTTTTAGACCAGTGGTTAACAGATTGAGACAACAAACTGCAGATTCACAAAAAAATAAAATACTAATACCAATATTTCTGTCCAAAGAGTAAACACGTTACAGATTTTGAAAGTATGAAATTACACACCAATACACACAAAAATGTGCAAACCTGTTTTTGTTTGCATTCCCTTTACTTGGTCAAGCTTGTCAATCTAGTTGAGACACAACACTTCCTGTAGCAAACTGCTCATTTTAAAGAGGCATGTTACTGATTTAGTTCAATTATTCATTGACAGTACTTGTTTGGTTTTTAAAAATCTATGGCAACCTTTTTTCAACCTAGGAGAGGAAACTGCACCTACTCGGGACTATAGAAAAGGCTTTTGTTTGAGGGCCACTCTCCAAAAATGGTGACTTTTTAAACAAGCCGTATATATGAGACAGCCTCATTATGGAAAACTAAATATACTCTTTTTGTTTACATTATATTTTGTGCCCCTGACTATCTATTTAACCTATCTAAGGTCACAACTCAAACTCACACTTTCTAAAGTTTGGTCTCTGTGTAATCTTGGATTAGACTTCAGTAATCAAGGGATTAATCTTAAAAGTACTTTGGCTTTCTGTTGCATTTTGTCAAGAGGATATGAAACATGAATAGGGGTGATTTGTCTATTGGCGGCCTGAAGTCAGGATGATCACTGTTGAAGGGCGGAGCCAGTAGCCATCTGATGCCCTGCTATGCTGAAAAGTCCCTTGAGTGTCAGCAGACCCAGACGGAGATTATGTCTCCTTGAGACTCGCCAAGATTCTCTACTCTCACGACTCTCTTATCAGAGAAGGGCACTTCAACTGTTGTCTAGGAGTATAGAAAGCAATTGGGCAGCACAAACAGGACATTGACTAGACCAGTGAGTGTTCTCTTGTGTTCCACTTCTCTTAGCAACAATACCTGAATTTTCAAGCAAATGTAGCATACACTTTTTTCATGAAGACATTCTTCAAGTTTCACAAAAAAAACCCCACAATTTGCGCATTTAGTATCAGAAAATTAACTTAAGGAGTGTTTTCGTGTGTGTTTGTATGTAATTTGCAGGCTTGTGGAGGCAGGGAGTGGCAGTGTTCAAAGCTTGTCCTTGTCTGACAGTCACCTGGCAGAGCTGGATGGAGACACCCTGCGTTTATTTGGACTTGGAGCCCTGGAGGCCCTGGAGAGGGGCTGGGGTGTTCAGACTGCTGGTGCTGTCACTGTAATAACCTTCCGCTACATCAACTTTGATGCCATAGTACCAACACTGCCACGAATAAGAGTCAAGTTCCCAAATCTGTCGGTGAGGCCATGTTATATTATTAGCTGTGCAGCTGTGATGACTTAATTAATTAATTAATCAGGAAGGAATACGGAAGGAAGGAAGGAAGGAAGGAAGGAAGGAAGAAGGAAGGAAGGAAGGAAGGAAGGAAGGAAGGAATGCATTTTTTATTTACCTTACTCACCAAAGTTCCATGACATGACACCAAAAGACGGTCTTGGCTAGTGCCAGATCATAGTACATAGTTATTGTCCCTGAACCTTTAGTTAATTTCTCTTATTACGTAATGTATCTTGTAGAGCGCCACATTAACCCAATATACAATAGACAAATACATTTAATAGTCAGTGGTAGGGCTCATAATTTATACTTATAGCTGCCTCACAGGTATATTGTTGAGGCAGTGTAAATCAAGGCAGTATAAAAAAATCACATCATTTAATATTTTAATATATTGTATATATCTTTTAAACCCTTTTTGCCAAAGGCCAATCTTTTAAGTCCTAGTTGAATTTAGTGAGTTATTGATATAAACAACTACTTATTGCTTTAACACGTACCAACTTTTGTTTCTTTTCGGTAGCATATGATATTCCTGGAAACCAACATCAGCCGTCTGCCGCAGCTGGCAGCCCTGGCTCAGGTGAGGCGCCTAGACCAGCTGACCATACACCCAGACGGCAACCCAGTGGTCAGTTTGACTCTTTGGCGCTCCTTTGTCATCTATCGTCTTCACCACTTCAACCTGCAGAGGATAAATGGCCAGGAGGTGAGGATTAGCTTGGTCTGTTAACACATTCCTGGTGCTTATAGATAGTGAGATATTTTGGCAAAAGCCCCCTGACAACATGGTCCATGGAATCCCTCGGACACACAAACCCCTCCACCATGATAAGGTGGCGATTCACAGAGGGGCAATTAATTAATTAAAACATGTCAAACCATTAATTTACTGTTGCCAGCCCTAAATGAATTCAATTCAATTCAATTCAATTTTATTTATATAGCGCCAAATCACAACAAAAGTCGCCTCAAGGTGCTTCATAGATACAATTATAAATTATAGGTCTGTGTCTCCTGGAATGCTATACCTGAGGATATTGCCTCTACACTAGATCCCATTTTAGACTTGATTTGATAAATGACCTTTATCAAAGGTCTTGTCTCTGTGTTAGCTGCCACTTTCATGTCTTATCCTATCTTGCATCTGTTAAATGGTATCAAACCTTTTTGCTAAGCCGAAGCCATGAATAAAGTTGTAAATCTTCATTTCGTATTGGGAAATACATGAAAAAGCTTGTCACTGAAATATATTGTGCTGTGTGTATGTATGTGCTTTGTGTATTCACCTTAGGTGACCATGAACGACGTTATCGCTGCAGAACGTGTATTTGGAACACTGGGCCATATAGCAGCCACCGAAACTCCACGTTGCCGGCTCCTTCTGCTGCTTGAGGAGTCCAGGTGAGAACTTGATTCCAGATGTTTAACCATAACATAGCATTAACTACAGATTAATGGCAGGTGTGTGCTGTGTCTTGGACCATGTAGATTGTTTGTTTAAGTATGTCAAAAATGTGTGGATCCTTAAATGTGTGTCAGATGTAGGCTTCTGTACATGTGTGTACATGCCTGTGCATAGCGTTTTGTGGGTATATGAGTGTGAGTAACAGTGAGACAGAGCCTGGCACTGAGGAGCCAGGGGAATTAGACTATGTGTCTCAGGATAAGGGTGGGTACTTGGCATTTAGACACAAACATTCCTTTCTCTCCCCAGCCAAAAAACTCTTGAGGTCTGTCTCTCAGGGTCAATTAAAAAACATCCTAACAAGGAAAAGAAATCTGCTTGTCACGCACAAGACTACTTTGGCCAGATTTCTTGTAAAGACATTTTTTGAACTCAGTGATATCTACCTGGATAATAAATAAATTAAGGATTATATACTTCCCAGATAATTGAATACCTCTTGCCTGTAACAGGTTTTACCCCATGTTGGCATCAGAACTGCCTTAATTTTTGATTGCACAAATCACAAAGGAAACATTCCTCATATATTTTAGTAATATTGACAGGAAACATTTATTGAAAAAGACTGAAAAAAAAAAAGATTGAAAAAGATTGAAAATCTCTACTGGATCTGGTTCTACTGGATTGAGATCTGGTGACTGTGTAAGTTATTTGAGTACAGTGAGCTCATTGTCATCTTCAAGAAACCAGTTTGACACAATTTGAGCTTTGTGACACTATTCTGCTGGAAACAGCCATCAGGAGATGGGCACACTAATGCACGTTGAATAAAATGTAAACAAATTTATTTTAAACAACCTAGAACTCAATTTCAACTGCCTTTGTATCCTTTGTATCTCACCTCTGCTTCATGGAGTCTGTTATGAATATATAACACACAACAGCCCAAGGCCAAAGATTAATTTCATATCAGTGCAGAAATCTTACTCACTGTTATCCGCATGCAGGATCTTGAATAATTTGTATCCATCTGACTCACTTATTTAAAAAAAATCTGAAAACTGCTGTAGATTGTTTCTCACATAAAATGTGGTTTTAGTTTCCCAGCATGAATAATAATAAAAAAGAAATTACTGGAAACAGGGATTATGAGTGAGCAAACAGTATTAAAAGATGGTAAATTAATGCTGAGCTCTTGTTATGCCTATTTTGTTTAGGGGGTTACCTTAAACACTAGTGAAGAATTAAGTCCCTGCAGAGGTCAGTAAGTTTAGGCATTCTGCGCATTTCAGGATTTGTCCCCACTGGGATTCTGTCACTGCAGCGTCTCCTCGATGCAGAGTTATGGATGGCTGCATAACTCTGCATCAGTGCCTTCATCAGTAAGATGTTTTGATGGGTTTCTTTGCAAAATGATTTTAAAAGTTATGGACTGATTTGACCTGCAAGATATGGCAAAAAATCATGTGCATCACATTTTGCAAAAAATAAATAGCTAATAGAAATACTAAAAATTATTGTACATAATTTTTTATGTAGTCAGATATGCCTCTGGATCCAGGGACTCAATTCATGCAGCATTTGTAGCCGTGGCAAAGGTATGCATTCAGACTGCGTTTATCTGTGCGCCACAGGCGTTCTAGTAAAAAAAAAACAAAAAACCCACATCATCCTACACTATGGAATTTATGATCTCATTATAATAAACACTTTCAGTTTATCACACTTTGTTTTGCATCATAAGGAGCTGACACTGGAAACACATGTGATGCTGTTTATATTGCATATATTAGCTATCTGATTTTTCTGTGCACACGAGCTCCTCTAAAATTTGGCATTGAGTCAGTCTATAGTCATCGCTTACTTATCTAATCATTTAATTGCCTTAATTTCATACAAAATCTGTGCTTCTTGTCTTTCCTGTAATAGATGTGAATAGTCCTTTAATGGACCAGAACAGAGATTGCTATCACCAATCAATAATATATATTTTTTTCATTTATAAAATCATTTATAAAATGCTAATGTCCTCTCTCTGTCCCTTGCTTCTCCTTCTCATATAGCATGTGTTATACCTGCATTAAGCATATTTCATACTTCCTCTCAGTAAAAAGTTACATGTGCAAGATTCAGTAGTGTGTATTCTCTGCTTTCAACAACTGGTCAATTTCACTCATTTGTAGTGTGTGACAGTTGTATTTGTGTTTGTATGCGTTTATAATGGTTGTAATATCCTCGTAGCCATTTCTTGAAAAAGAGAGTTATAATGTCATTTATCTGGATAAGTAACAAAGATAATAGAATATCGTAATAAAGTATAGAGTATAGTAATATAAAGTATAAAACATAGTAATAAAGAACTGATGCACTGTGAACAAGCTGAGAGAGAGAATGGCCCATTTATTGATCTATCTACCTTTAATCAGTTAGGTTAAGTTAAGTTACCTCCCCCACCCACACCTGTCAGGGTTCTTTAACTTCAGTCTGAGTGGTGAAGACATCAAAGGGAAACTAATGCTGTAACTGGGCATGCTTGCTATATTGCTTAAGGTCTCTGATGGACAAAATACAACTAAATTCCTCAGCATTAAACAGATGCCATCTGCATTGTGTTTGTAAAATTCAGGCTGAAACTGTGCGATCATATATCAAACCCAAGGTGTTGTTTCAAGTTTTTTTTTTAAATTTTTTAAATTTTTTATCAGATCTAACTTCCACGCATCTGTATTATTGTGTTAGTCACTATAATGTGTGAATGACACACACTGATGTGTTTTGGCATACACATGCATTCACACACTCTACAAACTGTCTTATCTTAAAAGGAATGTTTGCCTCCAGCTTCCTCTGAAAAGACAGTTTCAGCATCCTGGCACTGACCTGTGGTACATGTTGGTGCAGTAGTGTATCACATGACATTTACTTTTGATAGACAGCAACATTTGATGTAGTTTATGTTAGAGCGCTGTACTGCTTTAATAAGTGTATTGTACTTCTCTGTGTTAAAGACATTAAAATATTCATGGAAATAGTTCAAAAAGACTATTAACATTTTACATATTGTTTGCCTGTTTGCTTGGATTTAATCCATTATGGTGTTTTTTTGTTCAAAGTATCTGAGTGTTACTGACCTTTCTGAACTGTCAGTGTTTGTTTAAATGCTGTCATTTCTGACGACTTCTTAAGTGAGCCCTTTCCCTTATTTCTCAAGAAACTGTTTTCACAGTATTAAGTTGAGATAGTGCCATTTGATGGATACAAAAACATGCCTTTATTATAGTGGTGCCACTCACTTGCAGCCACTGTTTCTCCCCAGGTGTCTTTGTGTTTTTTCAGTCTATATCTGACTTACTCTTCTTTCTTGTCTTTCTTCACCCTGAAGGAAGCGGCAGTTGCAGTTCCTGTTGGAGGGGCGTGGCCGGCGGGCAGGACTCAGTCCAGAGGAGCTGCGTGATAATGGGAAACTCCTGGGAGAAGGCCTGAGCAGAGCGTTGTTTAACTATCCAAGCAGAGACTGCAGTGCAGAGAGCCCTGAGGTTAGTTCTTATTTATAGTGCTGACTGTACTTCATCTTCAAAAGAAGGTTAAGAGAAAATACAAACAATGACTTGAACAGGAGTCAGCTTCTGGTGTCATTCATACAAATAACACACAGGTCATTAATGCACCATCGAACAGGAATCAGTATTTGACATCAGTCCTTTCTAATTCATGCAGGACTACTGTACTGTGAAACTTGTATCTTGATCTGCAGTCATTTATATTCAGAGAACAAAGCAGGCCTCTGTTGCAACAGTTATGGCATTGATTAAGTCAGATAAAGCAGGAGTGAGCAGTATGGGTGAGATGGACTGAAAGTTGGTTTTCAACTATTATAGCAATAAAAGATATTGTGCATGCTGTTTTATCATCATCATTGCTAAAGGTTTCACTAACAAGTGCAACTAATACCACCAGTGTTGCTTTGCAGAAACTTTGCATTGGATGGCATAGCTTATAAAACACACATTATAAGCCGAAGAAAAAACAGCAATTTCTGAAATCTTAAAATTACTTTCCTCAACCAGATACAGTTAACATGGTTCCACTTGGGATTACTTAATATTACTCAAATTTCTATTTTCTCTTAAATTCAGCAACAATAAATACAGTGAACTTGGGATAACAGCACATTGGAGAAGCCTAAGCCTCTAGCTACTGTAGCCTCTTAGTAACTGGCACTTGCACTAATGCAGTTTCATCCTGCTTTATTTGGGTGCAATTTAACCTCCGTTTACAGAGGACAGAGTGGAGCATCTGACATGTTTGTGCAGATCAGGCACCAGTACCTGTTTTGGCATGACAGTACTCTTGCTTTTCTGCCCCATGTTCAGGTCACCTCTTTCACCTCTCTATTAAAGTTAGATAAAGGCTTTTTACCCAATTTCATTATAACATCAACACCAGCATTGACATTATAATTTAGTTGTATGTTTAACAAAAGCGTACTGCGATATGTAAGACCTCTGTTTCCACTAATCTAAGACACTCCTATCATTTCTGTTTGAAAAACAAATGCATTTATAAGATAGAAAAATGAACAAACCAAATGTATTATAATTTGTAACGCAAACATGCAAATTATGTTGTTCTGTTCACAATCTATACGTATGTTTAAATAAGTATGGAAATCATTTGAATGTTGACTCAAGAAACAGCTTAGTGGAATAGAGGAATGGGAGTAAACTATCATCTTAACATCTCCAACAGTGAAGCATGGCATGCTCAATGAAGAAAGATCTTTATTACACACAGTGTAGGGTAGACCGTAAAATGAAGAGAGAGAGTGAGAGTGACTTGCAGGAAATACTCTGAAGTAGACTCAAACACAGGGCACAGCAGAGAGAAGCATAGCCTTCGGCATATTAGTTGTCTGCCCAACCACAGTGCTGTGAAAAAGAATTTGCCCTCTTAGTGATTTTTTCCTTTTTTGAAAATTTGTCACAATTACATGTTTCAGATCATTATGCACATTTTAATGTTAGACAAAGATGATTCCAGAAAATATAAAGTGCACTTTTAAGAGATGATTTCATTTATTGAGGGGAAAAAAGTTATCCAAACCTACCTACCTCCATGTGAAAAAAAAACTGTGGAGGAATTTTTGCCAACTCGTCTTTGCAGAATTGTTTCAATTCAACCACATTGAAGGGTTTTCAAGCATGAGTGGCCTGTTTAAGTTCATGTCAAAGTGTGTCAGTAGGATTTAAGTGTGGACTGTGATTCAGGCACTCCAAAACCTTAAATTTGTTTTTGAATTTGTTTTTTGAGCCAAACAGTTTTTTGAGCAATAGCTTTTTTCGCACAAGGCCAGGTAAATTTTGATAACTTTAAAGGAAAAAACAAAACAACTTTTTTTGTCATTGATAAGCTGCTTTGTTTTTCTAGACTTCCCATCTTTTATTAACGTGTCTTACAGGATAATATGTCGTTAGCTGTCCTTGAAACAAAGCTTAGTAGATGTTGGCTGTTGCAGCAGTAGAAAGTGTCAAGAAAGCTTTTTGCACCAGAGATCATTAGAATTGATCCGATCCGAATAGTGCAAATTTTCCTTGTGAACTAAGAATCTAAGGTTTCACTTTTGCACTATGATTGTATTATGGGTGTGTTTAATAAAGACATGTAGGATTATTACTGTCTGTGTGTTATTATCTGAAGTTTGTGTACTTATTATATTTTTCAGCCCATTGTGAGCAGTTCATAGAGAAAATAGACAATCTCAATGGTTTCACATGTTCCCATGCCATAGAAAAACAGAATCAACAACAATGAGCTCTCTTTCCTTTCACAGGAGGGCAGTGTGGAGTCGTCAGAGCGTGCTACTATGGTAGAGCAGTACCTACAGGAGTTGGTCCAAAGTGCATCAGACACCAACCTGAAGGGCGAGGCTTTACACAAGCTCTGGCCTTCCATGTTTGCAGAGATGGTGAGAGACTGTGTCTTGGAGATGAGGGACCAAGCGACCTTCCGCCAAGCCAGCCTGGCAAAGCTCTCTGAGACCAAGTGAAAAGGACCAAAGGTTCACTGTTAGGCAACATACATGCACACGTGGACAGAGCTTTCTTGGGCATCTTCGTCCTTTAATTTCAAAATGGATAACACATAATCACTTTATCAGTTTTAATGCATTTGGAAACACAAGGGTGTATTTCCTTAGTCTGTTGGAAGCTTCTGCTTGAAATGTACGTAGACTATTTTATAGGTGTCTGAAGAAATTGTCTGAATGTAGATTTTTCACTAAAAACCCACAGTTTGAGTCTTCAGAGCTTGAAGGTAAATAATACTTGAAGAATGTTAAAGAGACTTAGTGACTCAATGTGCATTGTTGCCCCTAGGGAGCATTGTCTGCACTTTAAAAGCCATCTGAATGACCCTTCTACACCATTAATATCATCAGCTGAAAATGACCAGTGTCTCTTTTCTTGAGACTAGAATGATTTTTCTGTCTTAAAGCCTGTCTCATCCATTGCTCTCTCATTTCTTCCTGCGGGGCATAAATGCAAGGGCACAAACAAGGACAAGGTCTTTTCTTTGTTTACCACTGATTTTCTGTATTGTGCTTAGTATTAAACAATTCTGCATTAACACTGAGATTGTCTGCATAGTATGCCTAATTATTTTTCTGATAAATGTTTCTACTGCAGTGAAGGGGCTAGGTCATCCAGTTAGATCATTTCTTAAAATATGCCATTCTCACTTTGAAAGTCAGTCACAAGCCATTGGTATTTCAGAAGGCGGAGGCTCTACATTCATGCTAGGAGGTCCAAAAACTAGGAAGGTAGCGTGAACTAAGACTGGAATGTCCCCGAAGGAGTAGAGGCTTCACCTGTTTCCCACCACCTGCTCTTTAACCCTACAAAAAATGCTTAACCCTTATTTAATCTGACAGTCAGCAGGGAATGGCACCAAGCCAGAGGAGTAACACCACGAGTGTCAAACAGCCCCACACAAGCTGATGGGTCGTGTTGTCATATGTCATCCACCTCACTGGAGATCAGTGCCTTTCTTGGGGCATTTGACTTGAAGAAGGCAAGAACATCCGTGCCCGGTGGCTATTTCCTGGTAAAAAAAGTAATGTGAGTGACATTCATATTTACTTTTCTCCCACAACAATCTTCTGCCCATGCTACAGAGTATAGTTCAGCATCTGTTCTGATAGAGCAGTTAAATCTAAGAACCAGAACATCGCAGTTGTTGTATAAAAAGAAACACAGTATAATGTGTTGTTTTTGGGGCAACTGTCCCATGATGATTTCATATGAAGGCTCATTGTTCTGCTTTGACAGGAAAGCTCTCAGTGCAAATGTCTGCTATCAGAAAGCGACAACTTGTTTACTTTGAACACGTCTGATGCACAACATTGCTGCCTATCAGCAATGCACTGTTGTTATATTTTGTCAGTTTGTGAGACTACAGGTGTCAACACTGCAAGAAAAGTCTAGTCCCAAAGGACTGACAGAACTTTGTGACTAGTGACAGCAAACAGATGCAGAGCCACAAAATGAGAGCAATGTCTCATCGCTGGAGAGAAGTCCAGACAGTTTAGTATTTCCTGAGCTCCATCCAGTCTAGAAAGCTACACACATGAATATGTGCTCCATATGTCTTGGTGAGAAATAACTGTCAATCAATCTGCGGCACAAATTAAATACATATTTGTTTATCATAGGACGTTACACTGACATTTGTATTAAATGTGCAATGTGTATTAAATGCAATTTTATTATGTCTGAATATTAAAATATATATAGTTCTTTTTTGAATTAGAGTTGCTGAGTTTGCAGCAAGGATTAGTCTGGTTACATGATAGTAATCAATAGCTGTAATACTTAAAGTGGGTGATTAAAGCATAAGGTTTTCAATTTATCTCAGTTAGCACTGGCTACAGTAGATCATCAAAATAGCTTTTATCTACGCCTGAAAACTGAGCACTTGGATCCTTGCTCACAGTAAATCAATGCACTTTTTTTCTGTCACAACAGCAGCACTGTACGTCTCAGCTGCCAATGCACAGTGGCCATCAGCCAAGAAGAGCTTGGATAATGAGAGGCAAACTAGTGTGAGGATTTCTGCAAGGCTGTGAAGACAATCTCATTTTCAGAATGCAAATAATGGACTAACTTTCTTTCCATCTTTGTGTACCTCTGATTTCTCAGACAACTTTAAACCTCCACGCTACAGGCTTGATTGATTCAGCTGTGGTTTAAAGCTTACAGTTGTCTGTTTATGAGTGTAATGGTGTAATTATAATGTAGACACACGTAGAAGGTCACAGTAAACCCAAAAGGGGGAGTAAAATGAGAGTGAATTCATTATTGTACTTATTATAAAATAGTTGACTAAACCCATGCAATATTATCTGTATAATCTCTGTTTGGGTGAATGACAAGCTAAAATCCTAAGAGCTGGTTTAGAAGCTGCAGTGTTGATATGCTCAACTCTGATAGATTTTTCTGCAGTCTGGAGAGCCGGCTGCCAATTCGTTCCACCTCACAGAACCAACTATTAGTTTCTGCTGGAATGAACCAAGTGTATTGTTTATTGTGAGCCATGTGCTGCAAAAAATAATGATCTGAAACAGTGGTTTGACTTGTTAGTTAATCAATTGCATTTCAGAATTATGAGTTAGATGTAGATTGCAAAATAAATTTCCCCCGAAGATCAACTTACATTAACCCTTAAAAAAAATGTAAATAAATAAAGGGAGATGGTGCTTGTCATTCTACTGCTCCCTTTAGACACATTCATGAAATTTTTTTGAGTGTTGTCCAGAGACAGTGTACATGTTCACCTTGTGTGAGACAGTAGTGTCCACTGTCTTTAAATCTTGTCTAGACAGACTGTCAGCCAATCATCTCAAACAGTATTGTTTGTCTAAGAAAGGTTTAAAAACTTCAAGGTTAAATGCCTGAGCAGTCTCAGCATCTATGCACTAGTGAGAAAATTCAGTGGGGGCAAGCTCCCTTTACTTTACTCCCCATACTGCAAAGAGACATACTGCAGTGCAGTGGTACCTAGTGCCACTAGTCGTGCCACTGGTGATGGATCTCTATGCACAGACTTAGGCTGCACAGACATATTGGCATACTGATTTCACAATATTTGTAGATTATGTTGGCTATACTCTATAATAAAGGCTGCATGTTTATGAATGATGGCTATAATAAGCTGCTGTGGTATAAACCACTCTGCTATACATAGCTCTGTTTTTCAAACTAAATAAACAGACTGAAGAGAACAATACACTAAGCTTTTTTACTCTGCAAAAATAAAACAGCAAATGTCTGTGATTCAAGCCTGAAGCCAAATGTTACTCCACATGTGACCTACCTCATATAAAAATGCCTCCAGTTTTCATTTAGCTAAAAAGTCTTTTATCCAGTTTTTGTATATTTGCTTTGGCTGCATCTGAGTACCAATCCCACTTAATGAAGTCTGCTCCTTTGAGACATCCTGGAAAAAATCAAGACAATTCTTGTGAATTATAGGTTAAATTCACTGTTTTGTGGTTTTCTGCATTTTCCCAGTATTGAAACAGTATAGGTAAAGCTGTACATATAGCACTATGAGTTGGTTTATTGGATGACCAAACAATAAATCCATGCAAACAAAACTGTGCAAATTGCATTTCTTTCAGAACAGTTTCTTCAATGACTCTATGTCATTTTGTAGAAGTTAGATAAAAAATGATCATGTTACAGAGGCATGAACTAGATTATCTAATAAGTCCTGGCTGTATTTTATTTGTGGCAAGAAGGGGAAACATTATTTTGATAAAACTGCCCTTTACCTTTGCTGTTTTGTTATTTTATATATTGAGTTTGTTTTTAATTGCTGCGGATTAAAACTATTGCAAGTTTTACAAAGACTCGAGCAATATTTTGAAAGTTGTATTTCAAAATAACCCACACAAATATGAGTTACTGGCGTCCTTGCGGCGTTGTCGTATGCAGTGTTAGAGAACAAAAGCTAAATGCAGCTAATACACCAGCATTTCAGTTTTTCAGCACTTAGATCCTTTTTGTGACCTCTGTCAGAGACATGGGAGTAGCTTTGACTTGATTAAGGAGATCGTTTACCTGCATGTGGCTCCAACATGGGCAGCTCACGGCGAGAGGAGTGTCGAAAAGACTTTGGGGAGGAACATAACCCCCCACTTCCCTCTCACTTTGAAATACATTCAAGCTCGCCACCACCTTTCGCGGAATTGGAAAGGAGGCGCACACCTCAATATTTACACGAGACACAAACACACACACAGTCAGACAACGTAGTCACGGTGGTAGGGGGCGCAGCAGAGGGCGCATTCTGTGGGTTGTGTCAGTTTCCAGCTTTCTGTCATTCAGTGGCTTTGTGCGTAAAAGTAGAACCACCGGAGTCACCGTGATGATTAGAGTCTGGAGTTTACACTCTGCCTGGATTTGTTTCACAACTCTGGTACGGATTAACTGATTTACATGGCTCAGCAGCAGGTTTCTAGAGGGAAGCCCTGCATTTCTACCTGGATTAATGTTTCGACCATGAGGATTGCGCGTTGATAGGACCTACTACTTAGAGCTTACAGTGAGGCAGCAAATAACTTCACCATACACGCGTCAGTAACTAAAAGTACAGGTAGGTGGAGATGATGCTATAGGCCTTTCTGTCATACTATTATCATTTCTTGTTATTTTTCTTTAACTATAATAAATTAATCCTCACAGCGAGTAATGTGAATGTGTATTACGGGAAGTGGCGTCCTGCGTTCTGAGGGAAGAATCGCAGTAATTAATCAAAAGTTACTGTCTGCTGGGCGACCTTCAAAAAGCATTATTCTATCCAAAAGTGTGCTCTGAGGTTAAACTCTATGATATTCAGCACAACTAATTATCTACCACCCCCATTCACCTTTCAGTGTTTTCCCGGTGTTTGCTAAGTGGCAGTTCTCAGGTCTTTTTGACCATTTCATTTGTGTCAATAAAATTCATGTAGGAAATGTGCAAAGAAGGCCTAGGTCATAGGGTAAGGGGTGACAGGTGAAAGTTTTTCTCTGACTGCAACTCAAACCTGCTGTCAGCGGTGATGCAGTTTTTAGATTCCAGAAGAAGAGGTCATCACAGGGTCAGGTGGGTAAAAGTCTTTTTCAAATGGATTCTAGAGTGAAGTGGTAGGAAAAAAAGGTACCAGTTTTGATAGAATCAACGTTTCCTTTGAATATATGCCAAGCTAAAAAGGTAAACTGAGTCTGTTCTGTAGACAGACCGTGATTAGACAGAATCTAACTCTCTGAAGCTTCTGGACTGTAGCCTCACATCAGAGCTGAAAATGTCACCACCACTCAGGTGCATGCTAATGTCAACTTCTCTTTTTACATTTAAGTGTACAGCTTTAAGAAACCAGGAAGTATGAAAGGAGGCTGTGTCTGGACTGTCAGGTAAATTAATATCGGGTGCATTCATTTGTGGTTAACCTCAGATTTATGTCTGTGTTCCCATTTTTTGTGAGACTGACTCATTCTCTGATTATCCTTAATAGAAGCTGAATAACAGTATGTCAGTATTTCAGCAATATTTCAATAGTAGTATCAGCAAATCATAATTTATATTGTAAGCCAATAAACCAGTTGGAGTAAAGCTGTAAATATGACCAGTAATTACTTCTCTCTGGTTCGTACAGACTGTCTATGCTGCTATTGTTACTTTGGTCAGATCCCCTGGGCAGCCAGCACACAACAGACCACAGAAAGGTGAGCATGGGAGATGGAGCTACTAGAAAAAATATGTCAGTGTTCTAACATGTGTGATTTGCTTGATGTCCTAATTCTCATGATGGTAGACCTCCATCAAATGTTTCCTGGAATTTTTCTTTTTGGTGTTTTATCTTTTAGTCTAATTGCTTGGTTGGAAAAAGAGACAGGAATGCTCATCTCCAAAGATGGCATGCATGATTGTTTCTCACCAGCACAGCCAAATGCCACCCAAAACAGTGAATGAGCGTATTCTTAGGGGTAACCTGACCACGGTGATAATCTGTACTTGTAGAGACGGAAAGTGAAAACATCTGTCGGCCTTAGCCAAACAAAGAGGGCTGATTTTAGTTGTCAGCAATCCACCTCTTGACCCCCGCAGAGACACAAGTAATGGAAGATGGCTGACCAACAGAACTGTCAGAAAGAAGGGTGTGTGTGTGAATTGCCTCCGTGTGTTTCTACTGGGGGTCCAGCTGTGTGACCTTTGGGTGACCCAGAGATGACAGTGGCTTTGGGTTACAAAAGCCGAAGCTGCAGAAGAGGCGGAAGGGTGGTCCAGGGCTTCCCTGAATAGCTGCACAGGCTGACTGACAGCAGAAGAAGCTCCCTGCCAACTCTCCCTACTGCTTTTGTATTCTCTTTCCATCCATTAAAAGTCAAAGGCAGCTGAGCTTTTACTACAGCCATGTGTTTGCCCAGAGAGGTTGTTGTGAAAGGCGACAAAGCACTCCTTAAAGACAGGATTTCCACGCAACTTTGCGGATAAAGGCAGCTTGGAAAAGGACTCCTGCTGGCAAATTCCTCAAACAGAGAGCAGAGAGTGATCGCTGCTAATATGTCCCTGGCACAGCGACACAGTCAATAGTGAGAAGTACAGGTAGCCAATAGGGGATAGACCACAAACAGACACCCACTAATCAGCCAAATCAGGCCTTTATTCCCATGAACAGAGGTCTATTTCATGAGCACTGGTGGGGGGCAGAGAGGCAGGATAGTTGTGGTGATGTGATGAGGTCCCCAATGTAAGCTTTTATTCAAAGCCATTATCTTTAAAGATTAAAGTCTTGCTGAGGCTTTCCACAAATCTTTGACATTCAGATCTTGCAGCACTTTTCCACTTCTTTGCACTTTGTGATGCCCTTAATTGATGTTTCATTTCCATGCAGGTTCCTCAGAGGGCAGAGCACCACGAGGAAGTTAGGGCAGAGCATGGAGAAATTCAGGGATCTTGGGGTGTCTGGGGTCCCTGGTCAGCTTGCTCCCGGACCTGTGGAAAAGGAGTACAAGAACAGACTAGGCCGTGCCTACCCGTGTACGCTCCATCTCAGTACCCCTCCAGAGGGGCTGGTGTTCAGCCTCATCAACCAGGCCATATAGTTTCAGCTCTTCGGCCTACAGTTCCTCTGCACCGCAGCACAGTCAGACCCTACAACAGCAGCAGCCGTGGAGAGCTGAGAAAAGAGAAGGAGAACAGGCCTGGTGGGCGCAGGTACACACTTTTAGCAGATATTATTCTGCACAGAGACATGGGATTAATTGTAGGATTGCCAGCACAATAGCAATCTGACCCAACAGACAGGGGCATTGCAAATGAAAAGAAGTTGGGCCCAGCAATTACTGCTTTTAGTCCATATAGCATGTCATGGTGGAAGATGACTATTGTAGCATCTGGCACAGGTTGAGCTATCCTGACAAAAAGTACAATGTCAAAAATTATTTTCCATATTTCATCTTGCTTGACTGTGACATACTCTGTGACACTGATGGTTAGACACACTATGTAAATATGTTGGAGTGAATGAGGATGTTTTACTTAATTTCAGTCAACTCATAACTGTTTGGCAACGTTATCGGTCAAGACCATTATACGAAATGAACATCATCCTTTCCCCTCTGTGTCTTCTGTATACAACCTCCCCTACCCCCTTTTCCACAACCACACACTAGTTAAAAGGGCAGTCTGCTATGACTTATGACCAGGTTACTGTCAGAATTCATGACCCTGCGACTACTTAAACTACTAAACTTTTTATGTGAAAAATACAAAATGTTTAACATTTGAACAAATATTGCAATTCATATTTCTATATCTATGCATTTTATGCGACTATGTTGATGTGTTATAAGGCACAATGAGCCTTTTTTAAATAAAAGTATTTCAGCTTCTGTGCTTTTTCAGTGAGTCATGTATGACTGTGCTGCATGCTGAGCAGCGCAGCCTAAAAGTGACTGTTTGGAGCCATCATTGTGGGCACATCTGACTGCCCTGCAGTGGAAACTAGTCTTTTATGGTTGGAATCAAAAGCCCGGCTTGTGCTTGGCAGCTTTGTGACCTCCTTCCTGTTGTGGTTGCCTTTAAACAAATAGCACTGACAGCTGAGTAATGGGGGGTTGTTTGAGTTGGAATCGAAGGAGCCAAATAACAACAAAAGCTCCCAGAATTCTGCCCATGAGATCCTGGTGCATCACAAAAGTTGTAGTTCAGAAGACGGGCCTTGACATTTTCTTCAATAAAAGATGGCATTTCGCTAAACCTAAACCTTTCCAATAAAAAAGATATTGATTCAAGTTTAAAACATTGTCGGTAGAAATACGGTAGCAGACTGGATTCAGTTCTGTGGTATTCGATAGGGACATGTGTAGCCTAGAGATGAAGTGATAACTACACTTGCACACTAAGTGTTAATATGTTTGTGTTTTCAGGAGGGTAACAAACATTATCCCAGGGAAGTATGGCTATGGAAGGGCGCCCGATGTTACTTCACTGCAGACGGATACAGGCCAGGGCTCTAAGATCCCTCGCCCACACAGACACAGACGCTCTGCTGCAGCTAATTCCCACCACCCCACAGCTAGAGGCCATGGTAGCCACAGGTTAAACAACCCTAATGCTTCCAGCAATCTCCATCTCTACAGCAGACCCGACATTAATGCCAGGACACAGCATCCCAGAAATAACCAAGTCTGGGCTCCCCTTTACCAGCCTAGTTCAGCCAACAAGGCTGAGGTCCAACAGGAGCACCATACAGGCAGCCACATGTCCAATCCTAAGCAGCATCAAGTGAGACCTTACAACCCTCTGCCTTCTTCCTTCTGTGCTGGGGAGCATGCTCGCTACAGGATCTGCAACAGTAATGTATGCAAGTCTGCGTTTTGTTTGTATTCTCAGACTGGTTTGTTAGTAATCTGGATTTCATTATTTTTAATGCTCCTTTTGTTTGTGTGTGCAAAGGAAAAGCTAGCATTCAAATTATAAACCATTAGTTTTAACTTTGAAGCCCTATACTGTTTAGACATGTAGTAGATGTGTCCTCTACTACCATAACAGTTTAATTTGGATAATTAGACCTGGTTCAAATGTGTTTAGAGTTTATTAGTCAAATTGTCATTGACTGAGTTGAAGAATTGAACAAGAACACCTAATATTAATTAGAAACTAGAAAGCCTATGCTATTTATTGCACTGTAGTGGACTCATTAGCTTTGGGTGTGAATAGTTTATACCTTTCCAGAGCCACATGGCCACCGCTCAAACTTGAAACCAATCTTCAAAACCATCTCAGAATCTATTTTTGTAAAGTTTTTGATTGAGATACTGAACTTATGAGTGGATGTTTTATAGCAGAGCTCACCAGAGAGCTGCACTTGTCTGTGTGTTTGAATCAAACATTAAACCTTATTTAAATTACTAGGGAAAAACCCATAATCTTAATAACTCATACAGCACCTTCACGAGTTTAACACCAGCTTAAATGCATGAGTATGTGGATAATCTTCTAGGTTATTGAATTGATTCTGTGCATTAAAATGAATTGAAACAACCTCTGGTTCTGCACATTATCTCTATGTTGTGTGATGACAGATATTCAAGTAAAGTAAAGCAGACCAGTCTTGTTTAGACAAATGATATAATGTATGGAGACTTAAAGGAGGTTGGGTTTCACTCTGGAGCCTTCATATATGCTTGGAATCTAAGTGCTTTTGTTAAAAAGACAGCGCTACAAGTGGAGGAGTGGAAACAGTTAAAACAGTGAAGGCTCACTGTAGCAATCAGTAAATCAGTGGCTACAGAGCGTGACAGTGAGACGCGGTTGTAGTTACAAAGGGAATTACCTGTCGGACTTGGTGTTTTCATGGAAAATAAATGCATGTTTGTATTTCACTGGTCCTTCCGCAGGCCTGTCCCCCATCCAGCAGGCACATCCGGGCTGTCCAGTGTTCATCTTACAACAACCAGCCTTTCATGGGCAGACTGTACGAGTGGGAACCTTTTAATGAGGGTAGGTTACATTTATGAGCAGTGTGAGCATGCATAAACTGTATATATGGTTAGGTTCATAATCTGCGGGACAAAGACAAAATTTCTTGTAGTTTTGCCTCTGTACACCACCATAGTTGACAGTCAATCAGACAGTCGATATATGATCAAAATGTAGAGTTTCTGCTTTAATTCAGAGTTGTCACATAACTTTGTATTACCTGTAAGGATCGTATATACAAGCAGTATGACTTTTTTTCTCTTTAAAATGCAAAACATATAAGCAGGAAACGAATATGTTAGGATTATACATCCTGACATATTAGTTTTTGTTAGAGACGAGAACGAGATGACTGTCTGTAAGGATTGTATATATTGTTTTTAATACTTGGATGAAAATCCTTTTTAGTCAGTGACCACCTGAGGTCTAGAGCCCATGGACATCATGAAATGCTGTGTTTCCCTTCTGGAGATTCTTTGCCAGGCCTTTTCTGCAGCTGCCCTCAGTTGCTACTTTTTTATATTTCATAACTGAAAAGCATACTCTGTTGGATTGAGATCAGGTGACTGATCCCATTTATTTACCTTGAGAAACTCTTGCAGTATCGACTAATTGACTAGTTGTAAAATAATTTTTCTTAACCATGAAAATAATGGTCATTGTGTACTTTAGTACTGAGTTGGCCAAAGCACTCCTTCTTTTTAACAATATACCAGATTTTTGATCTGGCTAGTCCTACAGTTTTTTGTTCTCTCTCTGAGGCTTATTTTGGTCTTTCAATCTCATGATGGCACCTTCACTTGCACTGGCATCTGTTTGGGCCTCATATGGCCCAAACAGGGTGGCGCTGTCACTTGGTGTTCGCTCGCTCTGCGGTAGAGTATCACTTCCTGTTCCTGCTCAAACACAGTGGTGTTTCTGAGTAGCTTATTTGCTTAGCAATTTAATTAACAACTTTTAAATACATTCTGCTTTCATAGTATAATCTTCACGTGCTTCATCCGAAGCACACTTTCTGTGTAC
>NW_005187426.1:2196819-2199390 GCF_000239375.1 Pundamilia nyererei
CTGTTAAAAGGGAGTTTTTCCTTCCCACTGTTGCCAAAGTGCTTGCTCATAGGGGGTCATATGATTGTTGGGTTTTTTTCTCTGTATCTATGAAGCGCCCTGAGGCGACTTATGTTGTGATTTGGCGCTATATAAATAAAATTGAATTGAATTGAATTGAATTGAATATTTAAAATTACAGTGGAATCCTATAAAACACTAATTCAAAACTTTGGACAGTTACAGTTAATGCAGAGTTTTTGTTAAACCCCTTGAAATCAAAGCTCATGGCTTCATTGTCATATAACTGATTTGATTTTAAAATCTATTGTAGTGGTATATAGAGCCAGAGCTACAAATAAATTAATTTTCACTTTATTTTAGAATTAAATGCATATTTACCCCAGAATAACAGATAGCATATAACAAGGACACTGTGTCTCTACTGTCTTTAACTGAGCAAAAAGGGCAAAATTTCCTCACATATGTCAATTTTGCAGTCAGTATTGATTTGGGCTACCGTCACTGTAATGGTCTTGCACTCTCCTAATTTGCAGGTAGATAAAAAATATTCTAATCCTAAATCTGACTTTTTACTATTAAAAATTTTGAGTTAATGATGCCACTTGATGAAAAGCTGAGAGGCCGCTAACAGTTCATCCTGAGGGCGACATGATTAAGTCAAAAGGCTTGAGCCATGAAATCTCTTGACAGAGACAAACGTTTCAGACTTTGAGACTGACAGTACTCAATTAATCCCCCGTAAAAACTAAAGCAGGGGTTTAGCGCTGTCAATATTAGGATTATTTTTTTGCTTCTTTTGTGTATGTATGTCACATACACAAATGACTGAATACCTGTAAAGTGTTGTTGAAGAAGTAATAAATGCTGCTCAAAGTCAGTAGCTTCACCTAACCTCCTGAGGTCATACATTTCACAGTTAACTGCATGTTCACACTGTGTTACACCATCCACAACCTAGACATCTGCATTACTCATACTCTCATAACACATACATATAGGGCCTTGGGGGTGGACACGTTATACAGCATCCACAGGATGGTCTGTGTATTCAAACCCACCTCTGGTGCTGGTGCCCTACCCTCAATTTTAAATGCACTGAGGGTTTTCGGGAGGAGCCTGCTGCTCTCTGGCAGGAAGCACCATGCCCTCCTGTGTTTTAAATGCACTTTAGAACAACACCCAGCAACACTACATATGAGCGGGCGGAGGGAGGTTTGGGGTCTCCACTCACCCCTGTTGTGTGAACCGTCAGGGCTGAGGGGCTGGGAGGAGGTGCTGGCCATTTCTTTTCTTCCCCCCCTTTCTCACCATTTCTTCTCCCCTCTATTTTTCTTTCTCTCCCTCTCTTTCTTTCATTTTTTTCTCCCTGTCCTATCCGCCAGTCATGTCTGTCCCGTCTGTAACAACCAAAAATCTAATCAAATAAATACATAATTACAATAAAGGTCAATCATATGGACCAATATGGCAAGGCCATGATGATCCAAATGGTAAAGTAAAGCCGCTTGGCATCTTTCTTGGCCTTCAGACAACAATTCTGATGGCTAAAGATCCAAACGGGACAGGCAAAAAAAAAGCAAAAAAGCAAACCTAAACCTCAGTTTAAAACACAGAGATGACTAAATACCTGTAAAGTGTTGTTGAAGAAGTAATAAATGCCGCTCAAAGTCAGTAGCTTCACCTAACCCTGAGGTCACACATTTCACAGTTAACTGCATGTTCACAGTGTGTTACACCTTCAGCTGCCTGACCCATGACGTATTTTAACTGATGTGTAGCTTGATGTAAGGACTACGGTATGCCACCTGTCCGTAGGCTTACTGATGAATGTTCATACGTACGAACTCATTTAACGTACTCACCTGAAGTATCCAGGCAACAGTCAAAACAACTGACTATCTGTCATTTGTCTGAGCTAATGGAAATACCAGCCTCCAGAGTTAATATCCTGTCAAACAGATGTGTATTGTGAGATCTTGTCTGTGTGCTGTGGCCTTAACTGATGGATAAGACAGATATAAAGATTAAATAACCTCAGGTACACATACGAGGTTAAGTCTGGGTCATTTGACACCCATCTTGAGCAGTGCTTAAACATACTCTTGTACATCTGTTTAAGAAATGCCTGGCTTTTGGGCTTGTAGCATATCTAATTGGTAAAGCACACGAATAAAGGAAAGCAGAGGTTAGACTTTGCAGCTTTTATTGCATCAAACATAATCCTTTGTCAATATTAAAGATCTTTTTTTGTAGAACATGTTTAACATTTTAAAGAGAGAGAATTTCTCCTTTTAGTTTTAAAACAACAGCCAAGGCCAGTCCAGTGCTGTTTTAGTTCTTTTCAGAATACAGCCACAGGGTAAAACTGTAACACTTGTTTTTTTCACAGAACTCGAATGTTTTGGTAAATTATGCGCTTAAACATTATATTGTTATGACCATAACAACTCTGTTTAATAACCACGTTCTGTTTTACCAGGAATGTATTAGTCAAACCAAATCTGCTTATTACTCTGCTATTGTCTGCTCAAGTAAGAACTCTACCAAGACCCTTTTCTCACTATTCAA
>NW_005187426.1:2201067-2261042 GCF_000239375.1 Pundamilia nyererei
TTATCTTCTATTTTTATCATTGTGTATATTTCCAGTTTTTATCTGTTGTACAGTGTCCTTGGGTGCTTTGAAAGGCGCTATTTAAATAAAATGTATTATTATTATTATTATTATGATTTAAAAAACTTGGTGAATATGACCATAAAAGGCAAAAACAGCACTTGATTTAGATATGGTTGATTTAGAAATGACCTCCCCCTTAAGCTGTTTCCAAAGTGCCTGCTATTTTTGATTTAAGTCCTATTTTGACCACTTGTGCAAATGCAGTGTTCATTAGATATTCTCCATTTTATCAAAACTGCAGCTTAACAGTTGGAACTCCTCTGGGGAAGAGGACAACGTCAGAGAGGATGGCTGATTTGTCCTCTGCTCAAGTTTAATATGCCTGGTCAGGATGGTGCCTGGAAAGTGTCCAAAAGGATATGTGCTTGAAAAGATTAGCAAATTTAAATATATGATCAAAGTACAGTTACTCCCCATGTATCATATATGCATATGCAATTTATTTCAATGTGGATTCAGTCTTTAAATCCAGCTGGATTTCATGTAGTTACAAAATAATAAATTTAATGGTAAAATCTACGTTTATTTCATTCACACAATGAGAGTGTCAAAATTTTTTACACATATTTAAAGATGGATGTCAGCACATTCATCTGTGATGTGTTGATGTTTTTTTATTTTATTTACTTTTGTTTGTGTGTATTGTGAAACCAGCATATTTTCATATCTTGAAATATGTCTTTATGATACCTAAATCTGTTTACAGTTCCTATTGAGCAGCAGTGTGAACTCAACTGCCGGGCCATAGGGTTCAGGTTCTACGTGCGACAGTCAGAAAGGGTGATCGACGGGACGCCATGTGGACAGAATGAAACTTCTCTCTGTGTGGCAGGAAAGTGTACGGTAGGCCACACACTGACCCTTTTTCTGACATACTGTAGAAAAGAGAAGGATTTTGTATTATTTATTGTAGTGCTACATGCTACATGATTACATCTATTTACAAGATCCTGCAGGGCTTTGCTGAGATGGGCAACATTTTGTTCTAACTGTTCTCACTTGTATCAAACATAATATGTCATCATCAAGCTCTGTATGTTTTCATGCTGCATTTCTGCTGCATCCTTCATGACCTTAGAGTGGAGCTTCACTTTTTCTTCATGACCTCTTTTTTTGGGTAAAGCAGCAGTGATTCAAATGTACAGATGGAGTGTAAAACATTTATAATATAAGTAAACCTTTACACACTTAGGTGGTAGCACTGGTGTAAAGATGGCTTTGAGCACCAGAGGGCAGCACAGCATAAGAATCATGACTGTACAGTATCTGTGACGCAAAGCAGCAAAAATAAAAAAATTACCCTACTGGAAACAGGACGCTGTTGCTGTGTGGGCTTATAGTTAGGTATGTATTCATTGTGCTGGATTCACTGTGACTGTTGTTTGATCAGGGTTTAACTCCAAGAAAACTGTTTAAAACACGGCTCAATTGCAATTGGTTGTGCTGACCTTACTCTTTTAACCCAGTGTCTTTCCCATGAACTGTAATCCAGCAACAGTCTTTGCGACATTAAGATTTAATCAAGACAGAAAGCCTTCTGATCTCACATTTCACTGCTAACGCACACTATTCATCGGCATTGTCATCCTTCACATGGGTACTGTTGAATCATCAAAAATAAATTGTGTTTTGCGTGTCTGAATCAAAACATGATTAATCTGCAAATGCCCATTTATGTTCCAGTTTCTCATGTTCTGGCTTATTATTTAAAAACTGAAACTCATAAGAAGTTTTTCCGGAAAAGGAGATTTTGTTCTGCATCTCTTTCTCCACTGAGATTTTCTCAGCTGGTCCAGGCCTCTGAACAGGACATCCCCCCAGCTACAAGCCAAGATATAATGTGAAAACATCTGGATAATTTAATTTAATCAGAGCCATGATTGGAATTTCATATTATTGTGGGAATTTATAAATGTTTGCAGTTGACGCTGAAGGTTTTCCCTCCCCTCCTGGAGGTTACAGGACCTTGAAGATATATACCTGACATATGGAATATACATAATCTCTGAAACAAGAGATATCAGTGCAACTATATTGATAAAAAAAAAGACCACAGTAGAAAGAGGCAGGGCAGGTAGAGGGGAAAAGCAGCAGATCCAATCATAAGTGGGTGGCTGTAGCTCAGGTGGCAGAGCAGGTCAGCCACTAATCAGAAGGTCGGTGGTTCGATCCCAGGCTGCATCCTGGCTGCATGCCAAATATCCTTGGGCAAGATACTAACCCTGGTGGTGGTCAGAGGGCCCGGTGTCAGTCATCATTGGTACCTCTTTGGATCAGCTGATAGTCAGCTGGTTTGATGCACTCTGCTTGACCCACATGATACCCTGTAGCTTGTCAAAATGCTGCAATAACTAATTGATTAAAAAAAAAAACAACTAACCTAAAAACCTTTAAGTAGAATACATTAAAAATCAAATCAGTAGCACAATGTTTGTGAAGTCAAACGTATTAGTGGTGTCAAGTATTTCAATAATAAGACTTTTTCTGATGGAGATTGTATTGATCCCCACAGGATTAGTCCTGTTGACATAAATGTGATCCTCTAACTTGACCCTTGTCTTCTAGAGTCACGTATCATAGCTATTGATATTCAGTGGTTTGCTCAGGATATTAAGTCCCACTCAACATAAAATTTTAAAACTTTCTACTCATCTATTTTTTAACGCGAGCAACAGATCAAAATACCAAATTACTCAGTGATTTCGTTTGCTCTGCTGCTGCTCTGCTTTTAAAAGCCCAGTTGGACCCAGGAGCCAACCAACTACTATGCTCTATAGATGAGCAGAGAGTACTGCAAGGTCAGGTCAAGTATGGAAGTAACATTTCCATACCTGACCTGACCAGTAACTGGCCTAAAACCCAGATTGGTGATGATAATAATGATATTTTTATTGCCATTCACTCTATATCTATTTTGGATATCCATGCATTGTTTCCTGTTAAAACGCATTATAATGTATACTATTTCTGGCATTTTATTGGAGAGGAAATGTCAATCGTGCTGGTGTGATAGTGGGTAATGTGTTACCTCTGAAATACATAACGTTATTGCCACTTTGCTGAGTTCTTTTGGAGAGTGAAGCTGCATGATTGAAAGTTACAACAGGAGCGCTTTAGAGTTAAATACCAGATTGTATTTTACGACATGTTTCATACATTCATTGCTGTTTTCAGTTGCTTCTCCATGGTAATCCACATGGAATAGAAAAACACAAACCTTTTTTTAAATACTTAATTCTGATAATTACATTAGAAATTTTTGAAAGAGACAAGTAAATGTTATAAGACATAAAAAAACCCAAATGTTTGGCATAAGTCATTTCTATTTCTTTTCCATATGGGAAGGCCAAAAAGACAACAACAATGGCAGGCCAAGATGGATATTATTATTATTTTTTAGCTCATATGGGAAATGTTGGCTCTAACAAATTGAGTTTGGTCTGTGTTTGGATGGTTGTTATAGCACCACTTAAAGCTCTGTGTTTCTTTAATTGCAGTTTTCCGTGTTCTCTTTGTCTCATCAAAATCTGCGTACTTTCTTTTGTCTCAAACAGTTTTCGTTGGCTATTTGCTAGACTAGACTAAATTAATATAAAGTAAACTTAATACTTATTACATTTCTGTGAAGAAAACTCTGACACCAAAGTAATCAGAAGATATCTCACACAAAGCTACTGCACAAACTGTTAAACTGTCCCCAAGGCACAGAGAAGTGTTACGGATATACTCCTAGAGCTCTGCCAGAGACTCTGATGCTTCTGTATTTGGATGAGAGCCAAATCATACAATAATTTTTCACCAGTTATTCAAACTTAGTCGATCCAGCAGGTCAGAGCCCGTCTGTACATAGCACATACTACTGTTGTACATTTTTCAACACGTCCAAAGCACATTACCAGAGAAAAAAGGTATTTGTCCAACTGTGTGCTATTCTCGAGAAGGAAAAAATTGTTATGTGTAACGTTTGCTGTTTATAGTTAGTGTTTGTGTATCATGTTTCCAAAGTAAATATTTAAAGCATTCATCATTTTAGCAAATGATACCACAGATGAGAGAGGGGTTCAGAGTGTTTCCTGAAGCACTATAAATACTCTCAAGTCCTGCATTAAAAATGGGTTCATTAAGGGGGAGGCATCGGTAAATATCACTAAAAGTCCAAGGTTCATGCATATTACACCAATGATTAGATCAATAAATTATTGTTAATCGTGAGATAAAGTGAAAGCCGAATATTGTTGTTGTATTTAGTTGAGTTGGAGCAAATGTTTCATAGAGGACTGTAGGATCATTTTTATGGATCTTTTAGATAATGTATCAATTTTTTTACTTTTTTAAAAATTAAACTAAATATGAAAAGTGACAAATCTAAAACTATGTTTTCCTTTAAACAAGGGCTCAAACAGTTATCCCATTTTTTTTCAGATAACTAATAGATTAATTATTTTTAGTTTAACTCATGTAGTTAATTGTTTAATTTATATCCAATCATTACATTTTATGAATTTTTCTTACTTTTATTGTATAAATAATTGTAACTGGAGCTGTTAGATAATTGTCATGCCCTACTAAGTACATTATTTTCCTTTAAATTCTAATAGAATAAAGCTTGATAAGAAGAACACATTTAATTAAATATGATGCTTGATTAAAAGTACTTGCATACGTTGTTGTATATGGATTGTTACTGGATAACTTGGGCAGTTTTTTTTTTTTTTTTTACAGTATTGATTGACTACCCCAACACGTTCTCTTACACCTGACAAGATAAATTAATATAACATTTCTCAAATGATACATGGTGTTTTATACATCAAGCTCTTCGTTTTGTAGAATGAGGAGCGCAAATTATTGCCTCAGGTGATTTTTTTTTTAAATTAATTATTATTAGGCTTATAGTCTATTTTCTGACTGAGTGAACCTTCCCTCTGTTGGAAATTCTCTTTTTAAGCTGTGTGTGAATATGTGTGCATCATTGTGCTGGAACTAGACCATCTCACACATACTGAAAAAGGATCAAAATAACCCCTAGCATTATGCTCAAGGCAACATTATACTGAGCAATCTCTAGGGAGATTACTGCAGCGACTCTGCTGCTGGTAGTTTGATTCCAGTGCAATGTGTTTTATATGTGACCTGTTCAGTAGTGCATGAGATAGTTGGCAAGATGTAGGGCAATTTAACTGTCAAAATAGCATTTGGGTTATTGTAACGTTAATAACAGTTTCAGTGTAACCTTTACCTACATTTTGATTCATCCAGTTTATGGCTTTTTTGCTTTATCTAAGTCCTCGTGGCCGGCAGGAGGAAAAGGCTGCCCACCCCTGACATGTAACAACAGAGATGAGCAGTCAGGAAGAGCAAGGGAACAAAGTCATGAGTTTAAATCATTGTTACAGTCTCATGTTACAACCACTACCTCACAGTTCTTTAATATCTCTTTAAATCTTGAGCTGTTTTTCTTTTTTTTCCTTCTTCTTCTTCTTTTTTTTTTAAAAACAAACCTCACAAACATTTGCACTAGTGTCTGGACGTAATTTTAGCTGTGGAATTCATATTGGTCTCATTGTGGTTTGCAACCGTGACCACAAGCAAATTTTTGACACTTAATCATAATAATGAAAAATTAATTCATAACATTTGGACTATATTTTTGGGTTAGGAGGAAATGTCTCTCAATGAGTTTGTTATTTTATCTCTCCATATTCAAACCATAAAAGTTATGCGCTTGCTGTGGTGATGATCTGTTACTGATTACAGAGAAAACATGGCCTTTTACCACACAGTTCATAGTTACTGTGGTCCATGACATCTTTGATATTATGCATATAACTGCCCTCCTCTGTTCTTTCTCTTCCTCTGACCTTTGGACTTGGTCACATATTTTTTAACCTGATGGACAAACACCTAATTGATTATGATTTATTTTCTTCTGATTGGACAAATTTATGGTATTTTATTCTCAATTCACTGACTATATTGAAATTTCTTGCTGCATGTGCACTTAAAATGGCATAACATTTTGGAGATGTGCTTGGTTACAGGCTTAACGCATGCCGCTCGTGGGTTTAGTGGTCAGTCTATTATTGTGGGTAACATGCCCCAGAGATTGGACCCTTTGGTTGGTGGCTTCACATGGATCATTTGTTCTGTATGGTAAAGTGCTTGGCAGATTTCAGGATTACTTTCTTGTTCTTGCCCTTGCTTTCCATTTGTTTTTACAGTATCCATCCAGCAATTTACTTAGCCTAAGTTCCAGTTCTCGTCTCATTCATCCTGGATAGGTCAACATTCCTAGAGCCCCCCACAATATTAGTAAGAAAACCCCAACAATCAGATGATAACGTATGATCGAGCATCAGGTGACAGTAGTGAGAAATAACCTCTTTTAAATTGGATGATGCGTCAGCTATCTACTGTGATCACTCTGGGGTGAGGGGTAAGAGAAGGAGAAAAAAAATGAGACCATTAAAGAAAAAATGACAAAATACAAACTATGGGAAAGAGAAGATAAATGAGAAACACAGACCACCATTCATGCTCTCATTGACTCCTACAGCTAGTTCAGGTTCACCAGTGAACCTAACGTGCGTGTCTTTAGACTGTGGGAGGAAGCTGGGCTCCAGGAGTCCTCATGCATGAGGAGAACATGCTAACTCCACACAGAAAAGTCAAGCTAAACAGTTAGTCATTGTTCAGGACATTAACACATAAATGGCTATGGACATGTAATCAAAAGGTTCTTTTGGTTCCATAGGGATTAGGTTAGACTGTTTAGCACTTTACATGTGACATATATAATAGTTTAAGAAACCGGTTAACAATTTTAGTAAAATTATAAGACTATGTCTCTATGATCAGAATTTTTGACTTGTTAAGGACATTTAATATCCTGCCTGATAAGTTTTTGTACGATCACCTTTATCTTTTAAAAGCCGAAACATTTAATATTTCCAATGAGCTGTATGTGCCATGTGCACATGGGAAAGTCCAGGTCCTATGAATGTAGTTACTCATTTCAGATGAACAGTGAAAGAAAGATCCCTTTATGTTGAGAATTCAATGCAGCTGTGAGTTCTCTCCTTTTTATACTGAGGAAGTGCATTTGAGAAGGGTGTGTATATTTTTAAAGGGCGATCACTGACCACACACTTTTCTTCTGATGGTGGTGGGCCCACCTGAGGAAAGAAAATCTATCTTTTCTAAACTATTACAGAGGCAGTAGTGGATTTGCACTACTCCCTGCCGTTCAACACAGTTAGGCAGGAACCATCTAAATCAGGAAATCCAGTTCTGAAAGCTGAAGTTTAAATTTTCTTGATCTGTGTGGACAATAAATTGATTATGTCTCGTATTGGTCTTTAAAATATTTTTGATTTAGTCTCTCTTAGGATTAATGTTTGCTGATAAGAACTGAAAGGTTGACCAGGCAGATTCCAGTACAGGTTTTGATGAATTGTTCTTTCCTAATGAAGATGACAGAATTATGGGATATCCAAACCGGTGCAATGGTGAGGTCTTAGCAATGGCCTTCCTCCCTGACTGGCATGTTTCCCAGCATCCAGATCCCAGAGCATGGCTCAGGCCAAAACTCATCAAACAACAGCCAAGGCCACTCCTCACTTCTTTACTCTGACAGCTGCATCTGTTTTATGCATCCCCAACTGTAGTGGACAGACAGACTTGTTAAAAAGGGGATGAGAGCTCTGCAATGCTGCCAACCTGGCACAGACTGGCAGAGATACCTCAATCCCATCTCTGTCAGTACAAGCCCCAGCTGCACACTCATAGGGTGTTCCCCGTCATCACTCACTGCATGGTTACAGAGCCTGTCTTCAGCTAATAGACATACATCAAAAGATATGATATGAAATTCTTACTTTTAGCTCTTCTGATACTTCAGCATGGTGTATGACCTGGCATGGAGGTTAAAGTGTTTAATATAAAACTTGAAAAAAGCACATTAAGTTTTTAAATGTCTTTTCAAAGCATCACAATTGGATATGATTATGGACAATCACTTGGACCCTGAATTTTCTTTCATTCAGTAGTGGACTTCCTAGTGTCTTTATAATCACCGCTTGAGCTTCAGGGCATGAACGCATGGCTGGACACTATCATCCAGGATTTTCTGGTAGAAAACAGAATTCCCTTAATGACCTTAACTGAGAGCTGAGAGGCCTCCAGTTGTTTAGATGTTGTTCTGGGTTCTATTGTGACCTCATAGATGAGTCGCTGATGTGCTCTTGGAATCATTCTGATAGGTCGGCCACTGCTGGGAAGATTCACCATTGTTGAAGTTTTAACCATGTGTAGATAATGGCTCTCAGTGTAGTTCACTGGAGTCCCAAACCCTTTGCAGACTGATAGGTGTCAATTATGCTTGTCAGCTGTTTCTTTAGATTGTGGCATGGTGTGTTGCTTTTTGATGCTTCTGTCAAGTTCCTGGGACTTTGAACCAGTTCTGAGTTTTTGTATCCATGTTTTTTTTGTTTTGTTTGGTTCTTTGGTGTGGTTGGGCCTGCGTTTACTTCTTTGTTTATTTCAGTTCGTTATGGTGTATAGTGGTCCATCTTGCCTTTGTTGTCAAGGCTTTATATTAGGTGTCTCTCCTAACACAGACACAAAGCTCTTGAAATGTGCTTGTAATTCCATTTTTAACTCTGCATTTTCAATTTTTTAAACAAAATGTAGCATAAAATGTACAGAAAACAAGACACAAATTTCTTACAAAATTCCTGAGACACAGGTTCTTGCTCTTTTATACAGGGAATGGAACGTCAGGTTCATGTATACAGCCACAGCACTGGACCTACCAGAGTTACTGAGACACTTGTTATGGCACTTGTCGCTGTCAGGGGTCTTGGATATAGAAATTCCAGTTGGATGACAGTTAAGACAAATGAATATAAAGATGTGAGGGAGATGACAGATTAATGTCTTAGTCAGGCCTCAGCTTCCTGGATCTTAATGGGCCCCTGCTGCCCCCCACCGGCTCTAACTGGCCCACATCAGCCTGGTTACTGCCTCTGTGTGACCTGTGGAGCTTCAGCAGGCTTCAGCACTTCAGGTTCGGGGTCAGACACTTGTTCTGCTCCATCACGTCTCTCCTGGTCTCTGCTGGTTTCTGCTACAGCTCATAAAATCTTTCCTCAGGAGATTGGGGGTATTTAACCTTGGGCCTCAATCAAGCTGTGAGAAAGAAAAGTGTCTGCATTTGATGGGATCTCCATTTGATGTATTTCCTGTATTTTACTTTTGGTTAAGTGAGGAGTTGCAATGACATTTTCAGATAGAATCTTGATAACCTTAGCTTGGTTTTCCATTTGTGGGGTCAGGTTTGTTTGGTTTTTAAATAAGAAAATGTCTTGGCAGTTATTGAATTACATTAATTACATGGCTGACACCTAGAGTGACTAATAATTTTGTGGTTCGTGATTCTTTTATGTTTTGCCATCATATTCAGACAACTGTTGCTTTGATTGGCATTAAATTTGGTATACTCATTAATGCCTACTGTGGGCAATTTTATTATATAATAGGTTTCCTTAACTTTTACAAGACATTTCAATTTGTCCATTAGTTCATGATCAAATGTAAATGAATGCTAATCGAGGGCTTTTTGTTTACTTCAAATTAAGAGAAGTTGGCATATTAACACATTAAACTGAGTAGCTGAACATAGTAAACATCAGTGTCAGTGCTATAAGGTTACTGTAAGAGCTGCTGGACTAGCTGTAGACTTTTGTTGCTGTGTTGTCTGAGTCTTTAGCCTCCACATGGGGCTATATGACCACAGGAAGAGCAAAAGTGTTTGAACTTCCATTTCCTGATTATATTCTCACAGCTCAGCTAAACAACATCTGGGCTGGCACATTGAATATGGGTGTCAGCAGAAATAAACTATTTGTACAAGCACTTTTCCTCTTAAAATACCTTCCCTAGATATTGGTAGATAAATAACTTTACATGATAAGCAACCAAAAACTAAGGAAAACGTTGACTTTTATGAGGAAATTATCATTTATATACTAAATACTTACATAATTGGTTTTATAGAACCACATTGTTTCTCTGTATCTACTGAGCTGTAGATTTAATATTGGTCTCATTTTTCAGCCTGTGATGCTTTTTTTTTTCACAGTTTGGCACTTTACCTTCCATCTTTTAGTGGATCCCTCTCTTGCCTTGATGATCATGTTTGTGTGACTGCAGCTAAGCTGTGGGCTCAACATGTTTGGTTAAGGAGGACACCAGATAGAAACTAACGTTTCTAAATAGCTTTGAATAGTTTTGGAGTTTCTGTATAGGAATGGAATAGCTGGAAAACAAGGCTGTTGGAGGTAGGGGGATAATTGGCTGATACAACAGATTAACAGCAATGAGTGGGCTTTAGCTAATGTATGGTACATTAGATGGATGATAAACAACCTGTTGAACTACAAATAGAGCAATGACTCCTAATATCTCCCGGTCTCCCATACAGGTTTATGAGGCTATACTATATGGATACAAAACTGTATTTTTAGCACTCAGGAGTCACAGAGGTCTTCTTCAGAGAGACGGCTGTTGACAGTAATTTGCTGCTGTCTGGGTGGCTGTCAAATGAAGAGACAGTTGAGGACATTTAATGCCTCATCGGTTTGTTTGGAATGTCAGTGATCTCAAGCACTCAATATGTGGTCAGGAGGACTTATTTTAAAATAAGTTAAGAACTGCAGGTGTGAATAGGTATGTATGGGTTTTCTGTGCTCTCTTCCAGGTTCTTGCTGTTCAGGGTCAAACTCCACCGTGAATACGATTTTATCTGATGACATCTAATTCTAACAGCTTTATTAATTAAACACCGCCAGCAGATGTATAAACTCATTTGACTTTGACATTAGCTATCAAAAACTCTTATACGCTTTCTTCACTTATCACTTAAGCAGGATAAACACTGTGCAGTTTTGAGCTGCCTCATACAAAAGACAAGACAATAAAAGAATTATAGTATTATCTTTGGCTGTGGTTTCACAACTGTGGTCCATCATACATGGTACATCATGATCACCAGGTTAGTGAGAGAGGTTCAAAGTTGTTTAAAGACACTGACACCAAAGATTATCTGGGAAAGAATTATGACAGAGCCAAAAAATGAAGATACTCATGTGAAAGACTGAACAATCAATTCAATTGTGAAAAGCAAAAAAACCCACAACAAACAAAATATGAAAAAAAAAAACATGTTTGCCATTAAAGTAAAGAAGTAAAGAAGTTTAACTAGTGTAGTTGCGGCAGCAGAACTTTGTTTTTATGTTTGACAGCAGCTGTTGTCGTGACTGTACTGATGAGAACACAGCAGGAAGACAAACTGTCACTGTTATTGTAGTGTGTGATTCACTAGGTATTATTATAGTACACTAAGCATGCATTAAATCATCGATGTTGCATGAAATCTCACAGTGTGTGGGAGCCCTTAGAAAGGTAGTTTATGTGAACATATTGTGAAGAGCTTTGATTTAATATCTCCTCAGGCTTTGTATTTTAAAGTCTGGTTTAAAAAATGATATCGTTGTGAAGTTTGTTTACGGAATCCTTCGTTAGAGACTTTGGGCTGTTGCATTTGAATGATGTAAACAGGGAGGGTCTAATTAAGAACTATGAAAATACATCATTCCCACATTACATTCCTCCGTCTGCAGCTTCTGTTTTATCTTCATCTGTCTCAGATAAAGACATCACATCAGACAGGCTCCTACTGTCAATCTTTATAAATCTTATCTTAAAACACATTTGTACTTACTGGCTTTTATTACAGCATGAGAGTTATTTGTTAATTCATATTTGGTGTTTTGCTATCTCAATACTCTAAGTTATTTTATTAGGTGTGTTGTATTCTTGTACAGTTATTTTATTAGGTGTGTTGTATTCTTGTACAGTTATTTTATTAGGTGTGTTGTATTTTTGTACAGCACTTTGGTCAACGCTCCTGTTGTAATAAAATGTGCTATATAAATAAATAAACTATAACTATAAACTATGAAAGTGGTTGGAGTTGAGCAAGTCAAAAGAAGATGAACCTATAACATGAATGCAGGTACTACCTCTGACATTTACAGTAGATGTACAGTATAGCATCAAGCTACAGTGATAGCCACGTAGGAGGACACGTAGTCCATTATGCTAATTCAAACGGCACAGGCAACGATGAGGGACTAATGTTTGACAATGGCTGCTATAGTGTTTAGTGAAGAACAAACCTCCCATTCATGACTTTTACACTTGGCTTTGCACAGCTCGTGGCAGGAATATAACTTCAGCTGCAGAGTCTGTCCATCACAGGCCAAGGACAAATAGAAGCAGCAGCTTACTTCAGCCACACCTTGCCCCTCCCATCCTAACTCCCTTCTCAGCCTGCTTTATTCATTAACTTGCCTTCCTCCACTCCAAACCTGCCTTCTTCAGTCAAACACATTGCTTGAAGGGAACAATCATGGGACCTACATGTCTGGCCTTGCTGACTAATATGTATCCCAGATGCACCAAAATGATGATGTTTTCTCTCCTTCCTACTTTCTGCCTTTTCTTGACTTTTACTGACCAAATTAAAATCAGTGTAAAGTGTTTACAAGAGGTCTATAAAGATCATTGGAGGGGTTGAATTTCTGCAGGTATTCTTCTTTCTACTCTAAAGTAACACAAGGAAAGAATGATGTAAGTGTAAAAGAGTAGTTACAAAGATATTACAGCTGTCAGGTAGACAGTCCCTGAGGACACACTTGCTAAAAATGTTTGCTGTCAAGTTTTGGCTACTTAACTTTAGATTTAAATACCACCCAAACAGCAAATGGCAAGAAATTAAAAACATGACAGAGAATAAGAACAGAAGCTGAATACAGGGTTATATGAGCATGTGTCTGTTGGACTCTGACAGTATACAGTAATGTTGAGCCCACCTGCAGTAGAGCATGACTCTGGCGTGTGTGGGCTGGAAACTGGAGGAATCAGTCGCCTTAAGCCAAGCTTGCTTCAGAGCTGACCCACTTGTAGAGGGAAGGATCCTGGGATATACTGGAGAATCAGTCTGGCTCTGTCCAACCTCTGGGCTATGCCTCCGTAATGAAAGAGAAACATCAAGGGAGAAGAAGATGATGTCTGTATGTACATCATGACGGATGTGCTGCTGAAAGGGGCCATTCCCATCCTATGTGTCTGCAGCTGTGCTTGACTGGAGAGATTATTGTCACTTGGTTGCTTACTGTGCAAGATGTACATGCTGGTTCATGGTATGTACTGTATGTGTGTGGCCCATGGTGAAAAAAAGCAAATCTGGAAATCGATCAGTTTTAAGGAGAAGATAAGTTTTAACTAAAGGGGAAGGTTAGGGAAGTAGTAGCTGTGTTTACAGTTAGAGTGGTTCAATAAAATACTTTGTGTGCGTGTATGTGTGTGTGTGTGTGTGTGTGTGTGTGTGTTTGTGCATGTGTGTGTTTGCTGACATACTTCCAACACAATCGAAGCCAGATGCAGGTGTGCAGATATTTGTTTCTTGGTCCTCCTTGCACTCAGTGTCTAGCTCTGTGAAACAGTTTAACAGCATATTAAAAAGAAGGTGGTGGAAGGGTGTGATTTATTAAGAATACTGCCAAAATACATATCATTACCAAGCAAATATTTGGCACGCTGTTCAGCTCACTTAAAACATGTGACTGCACACATAAATTTTAGGTTCCAAGCTTCATAGTAGCTAATAGTTTTACTGGAAGCAGATTAGGCATGAGCTGCTGTTGAAAGCATTTCAAATTTGCAGTTAGTTGTATCAAGACAAAGCGAGTCTTGGTGTCCGGTTATTCAGTTTATTAAATAAACATTTTCAGTTCTTCTGTGTAAACCTGTGTAGTTTTTTTTTTTTATCCTGTTCCTATTTCCTGAGATTGTAGTAGTCTTTTAAAACAAGTTACATATATGTATTTGGTTAAATTTCTTTCCTATCAAGCACCGAAAGGCTTTAAAAAGACTTTCACTTCTGAGGAAAGCATGTCACTAGTCCAAGTGATCAGTGTAGAGAATAACTAAATATATTACAATGCTCTTTCTCTTCTTGCCCCTGGTGGAAATTTACAGGAAGCAAAACTGTTGTACAGTGGAGCAGAAACAGAAGGGGCTTTTGGCTACAGCTGCATGTTGGAGTGCTTTGTTCTGAAAACCAAAAGAAAAAGAACACACGGCATAATGTGGACAAGAAACTGGCTGACAGAATGGAAAGCGCACACCTAATGGCTGTTGAAAATGTTCACGTCACTGAGTTTTACTATTTACATAGCCACCCCCCCCCACTCCCCCCCGTTAAAGTAATTCTAACCATTTTCGGAAACAAAAAAAGAGACAGAAACTGCCTTAAGTCAGCTGTGACTGAATCTGAGTATGACCACCTTACACTAAACAGTTGTGAGGCAGAATCGCACCTCAGCTTAAGGTGTCATGGTTTTTCCCAAAAAGGAGTGGCATAAATTGCAGAGTCTGTAGTTTTAATTGTTGTGCAGTTAAACATTTGATGTGAGTGGACAAAATACAAGTCATGTGCAGCAGTCATAATGTAATTGTGAATGTTGGTATGTGCGTGATACCTTACTGTGAACTAAATTCAATTTTTTTTCTATTGAGGAAAAAAATGCTGTGTTACACAACGATACGATTGTTTGAATAAATGTCTGATTCCGTTTCTTGCAAACATATCATGTTTTCAAAGCAGTCACATGGTATTCATCACAAGGCTCACAAATACACATCACTGTCAAAATCTTTGAAAACAAAGAATCAGTGAGTGACACTGGTTGTTTGTAGTAATTACAACCTATTCATACCCACAGTCTCCACACACTTTCACAATTCAACATAAATGACAATATGTTAGATATTAAAACATAAAGTCTTGAAATAACTTGCTGATCTTTGGGCACAAGATTTAAGGGCTTTATCAGTTTAGTTTTTCTTTCTGTTATTAAACAGAATGTCTGACCTTTGTTTGCTCATCAGAGGTATAACCTTATAGTCAATAAGCCATTTGCAGCAGCATGTTTCCATGGTTTCCATGTGCCTTTTCAAAATAGAAAAGTTTTCAATTATCTTAAGCTTATTTCTGGCCTGTGTTTGCAAGGGTCTTTTTGTGCTCCGATAGGTCCAGCCACAACGGCCCCAATGTGCTTGTGCTGTGTATATTATATTATGTGAAAACCAACTGTCACATAGTATGATGAAGAGTGTCTTCCTTACCTCAAAATGTCCTGGTGAATTAGGATTTAATGTTGTGGAAACAATGGTGGTGCAATATAGGAAAACCATATGATGAGTCAGGTCTTCTTGGCTGCAGCAGTTATCCTTCCAGCGCTGCAATGTGGCTCCAATAGGACACAAGAATCTTATTGTTTTTGAGTTGTTGTTCGCGAACAAAATGTGTTTTTCATATGGGGTCTTTTTCACTTGTAGGTGAAGTTTTTTCTGCATTGTGTCATTGTAGTATTAGCAACAAGCATTAGGGTGAACTTCTACTTAAGTGTGTAATTCTGTAATTGACTTTTTTTGGCATCTTTTGAAGATTGCATGCCTACCTGTCGTAGCACATAACCCTGCGGGTTATCTTACACTTTCATTTTAGACCCTCAAGAATTTCCTTCCTCTCTTTTTGCCAAACTGAAAAAAAGTCTTCAAAACTTCCTCTCTAACTTCCAATTTACTGTAGTTGTAGCTGCCACACTCTGCCTGCTTTTCATCTCTTTTCTCTCTCCCTCCAGTTCATTCTCTACCGCTCACCCTCCCTCCTCTAAAAAAGAAAAAAAAAAAAAAACAACCTGGTCCCCCTTACCTCCCCCAGCTGCACCTCCCCCAGCTCAGTTTACAAGGGGAGCTCATAGAGATCAGTTCAATAGTGAGAGGGTTCTTTTGGCATTCTCAGAGCTACAGCGGTATAGAAGAGGCTGACGGGAGCAGCCACTGGACCCGTGTGGACGCCTCAGTGACCGCTTGAACATTTCTGTGCCCACATGAGAGAATGCTGTCAGGACTGGCTCTTCTGCTGCTCGTCTGCCTCCACATGCGTGTGCAGGGGAAGCTGCGGTCACAGGTAGGATCTGCCTCACCTATGAGTCCTGGGGGAACCTGGTAGAGAGGGGCGATTTTCATTGATACCAATACTCTGGCCATGACAGAAGGGGGATTTCTTCATTTTTTCAGTTTGTTATGTACTCTTTACAGTTGCTGATATATTGCTGATATGTGGCTTCATGCCTGTCACCATGAGAAATGCTATTTACTTTATTGATTAGAGGTCTGAGTAAAACATCCAAATCTATAGAGTTAGTTGCAAGTAAGCCTGGTACTTCTTTCCATCTAGTGTCCTGTGGTTGCAATTAGTACTGGGCAGTGTCACTCCATAACTTGAACTGTCATTATAGCCCCATGATCTTGTGGTCCAACTACTGAGTGGAAGTATTTACAGTATTGCTGTTCTCACTGTGGCTCTGCTTGCTCTCTGGGCTGTTTATTTTTCCACAGCACATTCACTGGCTGCTTGTGGAGTTAGATTTCCCTCCTAGTGGAAGACTCAGTGAGTCAGGCCTGTCTTGGGACTATAAAGATGTACTTAAAGCTCTATTAAGGATAGACTGTCATCCTGCATTAGCCTGTCACCACTTGTGCATCAGCTCATCTGGTTTTACATCACCTGCATTTGCCTGGAATTAATGAGGCCAGTGTGAGATGCCTGCGGGTGTTAATGTAAACTCATGATGTGCCAACAGGCTTGATGAGGATGTCTTTCCAAATTTGATATGACTTTAAACTACATGCCTATCAAGCTTAAATAAACATTATAATATATCAGTACATAAACAGTTGGTAAGACGTGGCTGAATTGATGAAAACCCCTTTGATGGTCATTTACATTCTCAACTACAGGATAAAGACAGCTGACACTGCCTCGTGCAGGAATAACTCTGTTATATCTACTATTTGCCTGTATTTTCTGTGAATATCTGTATTATATTAGACTGACCCCACTGCTCTACTTGCAAACACAACATTTAAAATCAACTCAATTCATATATTTAGTTTTCCTTTAGATAGTTTTATTTTGACTTTTTTGTAAACCAGATATGTTGACAAAACAGTAGAATACAATGATTTTACTTGCCACAAAGCCATTCACAGATAATTGCAAAACAATTGTCAGTTTCATCCTGATAAAACTGGCTGATAAATGTATTGCTGAGGAAACCCCCAAATATACTGGCTACATTAAGCACCCACTGTGAAGCATATATAATGCGTAATGAATGTTTTGAGGCTGATTTTTGTTAAAACTGGGACAGTAATTGACAGATGGAGACAACAGAGCAATCAGCTCATATTCAGTTTTTGACTTCTTAAAGGCCACCTGAAGTCTCAGAGGCCCCCAAACAGAATATTATGGTTACAGCAGTATTGTGGTTTATATCACATACATTTTACTGGCACACACTGCAAAATTCTGGCAGTATTTAGTTTGTTCAGCCCCTGTGATTAGTCTCTGTCTTTTTGTGGATGTTCTCAGCAGGAGCTGTTCAGAGTCTGTGATTCTCTTTCCAAAGCAGTTCTTCTAAATCAGGGCTGTGAAGTCAGGAGAAACTCTATACGTTTTAATGGCTGTAGATTGATCACACTTCTATTTCTGAGTGTTTTACAAGCATGGATGCCTTTAGTGAAGTTAAGAGTAACTGTGCCCTTTGCTCTATAGTCTGTGAGGGCATTTTGTGGTTTGGATGAGGCTTCTTTTTTACTGTTGGGATCAAACATCTTGCCACTCTCTCTGTACATAAAAGGTTACAGATGTGCTTTCATGCAGTAGCCTGAAATCAAGTGTGGAACCTTGTAAATTCAAAAATGACATTTTGGTAAGTTGCTTATTTGTTTATTTTATCGGCAGAAACAGAAATGCAATGCAATTTGTATTTTTTTAAACCACAGGTGTTTTGTCCTTACTGCTTATCCAGTGTTACAGTAAATACTTTAATTCCAGCTTGTCAGCCCATTTTGGTTGAACTTTTTCTGTTATTGATTTCAAAACATACTGTGTTTTGGAGAGTGGAAGGCTGAGTGATTATCATTAAAAAAAAACCCACTAGAGCTTTGGTTTCTATTTATGGCTTCAAACCAGCATATTCGAGATAGAAGCAAAATCTGAGAAAAAGTTCTAAACTGATCAAATCTGCAAGTATTGAGATATTGATGAAGTGACATTTTCATGTATACATTCATAAACAGACTCTAAGCTATTTTGGCATCATTCTTTTTCTCATAATATGTTTCATTTGTGATGGAAGATTTAAATCATTTAGCTATATATTTAGCCAAAATGTGTTTGGCTAAATTAAAAGTATAAATGTAGCTGAAATTACCTGCGGTGTGTATGTGTGTGTGTGTATGTGTATATATATATAGAGATATAGAGAGAGAGAGAGAGAGATATAGAGAGATAGAGATAGAGATAGAGATATAGATATAGATAGATATAGAGATATAGATAGATATAGATAGATATAGATAGATATAGATATATAGAGAGAGATATAGTGGCAATTGACCACTTGCTAAGAACATGCACTTTCTAGGTGACTGGTGTAACTATAATGAAAACACATTGATTGCAGGAGTCCTCAACCCCAACTTGTCATGGCAGATGGTTGCCTCTCCCTGAGCCTGGTTTCTTCCTGTTAAAAATGAGTTTTTCCTTCCCACTGTTGCCAAGTGTTTGCTCTTAGGGGCTAATTGTTGGAGTTTTCTCTGTAGGGTCTTTACCTTACAATATAAAATACCTTGAGGCAACTGTTGTGTTTCGGTGCTTATATAAATGTAATTGAATTAAACAGAACTGAATATGATTGTTATCTTGAAATAATTAGGGTTAGAGTCAGTGGACAATCTCAGTTTGTTTCTTTTCTACCATGTACACTTAATGTTTAATTAAGCTTAAAGACGGGCTGTTCAGTGTTTTTTGTTTTTTTTAAAGGAGAAACTTGTAAACGAACTCTTAAATACTGCATAAGCTTGATAGCTGGACACATTATATTGTGTTAAAAGACTCTAGCTCTCCCTTATAAGGTGACCTTTGCAGGTTTTTGTTTTTGTGCAAAGCTGTGTGATAAAGAGTGTTTGCTGGAAGTCTGTTTACTCAGCCTTTTGTAACTTTGGTTTTTAATGAATATGCTATCATCCAGCACTAGCTGTCACCGCAGGGAGAAATAGTAAACAGTGTATGAGGTATCAGAGTGGGTCTTTTTTTTTAAACTGTAACTTGCTGCTTTATATTTTAATGCAATTAATATTCCTTGTCCTCCTTAACTAAGGCTCTGCTGGTAATAAGCTGAACAATAACAGCTTTTTGTTTTGGGGTTTTAAAGGACACAGAAAAGACTATCCTTCAGTCTCTTTAAATTCTTGTCTGAAATACTACAACCCCAAGGACACAGACATGTGGACAAACTCAAAAATAAAAACAAGGCAAACATTGTTTAGAGGACTGGCTTAGAGAAAAGCCATCTCTTTTTTTATAAACCAGATTTCCAAAACTAAAATAAATCTGCAAGTTTTGGTCATATTGTTGATTTACTTCCAGAAAAGTCTATTATTAAATATAGAAATTAGCATAAAGGTTAATGTGATCTGCAAAACAGTGAAGGAGGATTTTCTTTCTCTGTTGTTAAACTAAATTGTTTACACAGGAAAGACTAAATCATTCGGTCATGTCAGTTTATGTTTAAGATTGTCATGCGAGAGCTCAATAGTAATGTTAACTCCACAGATACAGATGTGTTTGAAGTGCTGACTGAGATAAAAGCAGTGTCGCAGGCCTTTCCTCATTAAAGCCAATTAAAGTTCCATAGCATCTTAACATGTGGGGGACAGATGCTACTATGGTCTGATGTGCGCTTTGTGTATTTTATTTAAATCCAAACCAAACCTCCAACCATATTTGATATCAATCTTTACAGATTTTTTGTTTTTTGGTCCTAGAAATGTTTGTACAATATCCATAATGTCATTTCCAGACACAACATCACGTCTTGAAATTACTTCCGCTGTAAATTCTTTGTCGTTGGGATGATACTGCCTCTGTATTCTCAACCTGGAAGCCAAGTCGGGGCTGTATTGAATTTCCAGATGAACTTGAGCGTCACAGCTGACCAAGTCATGATCACTTCATTGGCCATTTTCCAAAGAATTTTACAACCTTTCTATGTGTGAATCTGTAGAAATGCCCAACATGTGCACCAAACAGGCTCCTTTAACCTTATGCTCATAAATATGTTTTACAGTACTGGACTAATTCCATCACAGGATTCAGTTTTATGTAAGACTAGTTTTATTGTGAGAAGCGTCTTGGTGGAAAGCACGATGTCTAATTCATTGTCAGTTAAAGAGTTAAAACCTCCACTTTTGTGTCAGTTTTGTTTACACAAGTGTTAGTAATATTGCTTTGGTATATTTGGTATAATGAAAATAGAGAAAAGGAGACAGCAGTTCATGGCTCACAGTATTGTTATTTTGCTTTTCTTTTGGGGTTGATAGGAAAGCTGAGGGAAAAACTGCCAAAACACAGGTTAAAAGGTTATGGTGGGGATCCAGTGTGGATTCATGTGGATTAAGACTTGGGGGGGGGCTTAACCACCGCAGCCTCTCCAGACTGAGAAAACATCCTTTTATTCATAACCGCCTCCATTACATTTTTTCTTCTCTGCAGAGTTTGGCCCAGCAAGATGTGAGTTATTCAGGGTAAGAAAGTCAGACCTGAGAGTTGTCATTTTAAACTCAAATTGCCATAAAAAAAACCCAACCGCAGAACAATGTGATACAGCCACTATGTCACCCTCTGGCTTATGACCGTCATTGTTTGATGCTCTGATTTCTTTTTATTTGTTTTATGGGGTTTTTTTCAAGCCTGGAGGAAGCATATTTTCAAGTGGAGTTCTCCGTTATCAGCTAACACTATAGCTTAAAACAATAACACAGTACATATATCGACTGTGGGTGCGTCCTACAGGCGTGTGTATCGTACAAATAAAACAAATAAAACACTAGAATTTTACTCACTAAAACAGAGCACAGGGGTCTTGTACCGCCTGACTACACAGTGTGACAAATTATTTGTCATATCATTATTTTAATGCTAGCTTTTGAAACCAGTCTCAACTGCTATTTCAAGGAACTGCAGTTTTACTCACTTTAAGGTCTTTTCGCTTTCTTTTCTTATAACTTGCTGCCAGCTGTCTGTGCTTTCTGCCGACCCTTTTATGTACTGTTGAAGTCAAAATGCTTTACTGCATTCATATCATTAAACAGAAAGAAGAAAGCTATAGGAATGACATAAATATCATACTTGCAGTAGCTGTGTCCATGCTATCTGTGTAAGACAGTTGGACAGAATTTACTTATATCTGGACATAACAAATAAACAATTCTTTGAAGCTGAAATATGCAAATTTATATTGGCAATGCATAACATGTAAATCACTGTGTTATGTTGAGCCTAAAACTGAAAACACATCAATGGACCTCATGTAGTCTCCTAGATCCTAGTTGGTATAGTGCAGCTGCCCACATCTGGATGCTACGTTGCAGTGTAGCTCGGTGGTCTAGCCGCAAGCATGTGCTGCTGTAAGTCAGTCTGTCACCCCAGGACTGGATGTGTCTGTCAGCTGCAGATGATTCTGTCTCAGCACCCTAAACACCATCTGACAATGTGCAGAAACTGGTGCCTTTGTTTTCCCAAGCTTGGAGCTTTGTAGTTCGGGTAGTTTGTAAGAAATAAGATGTAGGCCACTGCCTTCTATAAGCCTGTTAATGTCAAGAATTAATTTCATGTGAGTAAATCATGATGTTGAGAAGTAAGCATCATTTCAACCAAGGATTAAATTGCTTTAAATGTGTTGTCAGGCTCCAGACATGTGTCACAAAGAGCTGTTATCCCTGTTAATATGTGGCAAACTTTCAAAGTGCAAAAACACAAATAACCCTGCCTGGCGAAACCTCACAAAAGATTTAGTTTCTGCAGCAGTTACAGTGTTTTTCTGCTTTGAGAGGTTCCTCTGCCAAGGAGTGCCTGTTTTCCATGACATTTCTTTTTTCTTTTTTGTGTGTGTCCCGTTTGGATCTTTAGCCATCAGAATTGATGTCTTAAGGCCAAGAAAGATGCCAAGCGGATTTATTTTACCAAGTGGATCATCATGGTCTTGCCATATTGGTCCATTTGATTGACCTTTATTATAATTATGAATTTATTTTAATTTCGGTTGCTACAAACGGGACAGAAATGACTGGGGGATAGGACAGGGAGAAAGAATGAAAGAAAGAGAGGGAGAGAAAGAAAACCAAAGGGGAGAAGAGACGGTGAGAAGGGGGGAAGAAAGAAACCAAAAAACCCCCACAAACAAACAAAACACCTGGGTCACCTGTGTGGAGAAAAAAAAAAAGAAGAGAAAGCAAACAAAGAGCAACATAATAAAAAAAACAGCACCATCACAATAAACTAGCTAGCAGTAGATAACAGTAGACACTAAATAATAAACGATATTGTGCAGCACGCACGATAGACAGCGCACAATGTGCTTTGAGGCAGCAGCCAAGAAAGGTGTAGTCCGCATCAGTGAACACCCGTGTGTACACCTGTGTGTACACCTGTGTGCACACCTGTGTGGATCAGCATGCTTGTATTCCAAAGGTTTCTCCATGTAACGATCTGCTAGGGAGTAGGGGGAGCCATAGCCCCGTCCACCAGGGTATGAAGCAGGTATGGAGGAGATCCAGGCCCCAGATATCCAGAGGCCCCAGAGTACAAGGACCCGAGGAGGACCACCAAAGGGGGGGGCAGGGAAACCGTGCCACCCTCCTGGGAAGAGCTGAGTAGAGCCCCAAAGGAGAGGTCATCCCGCAGCTACGGAGCAGAGACCAGAGGGGGTTGCAGTGGCGTGCCCGCAGGCTCTGCCGGCAGCCAGCTGTGCCAGAGAGGACCGAGCTTCAGGCCCAGAGGCCAGAGGCCTGAGGGCACCCCACCCCCCGGATTGGAGCCCAGCCGGGCCACAGGCGCCCGGCCCCGCCAATCGGCCACCAGGAGTGAGCCGGTACAGCCCCAGACGACAAAGACCACCAACACACCAACGTCTGAGGGCATCAGCCACCGGCAGGGAGTGTGGTGAGGGGAGATAGGCCTCCGTACTTTAGAGGGCCTGAGATGTACCCAGAGAGGTTGAGTCTAAGACCCAACCTGACATATAGACACAGACGAACAGGCGCACGCGGACACAAAAATGAGAATTTTTAATCTACACTAATGGCTTCTGTGGGTTTTTTTGGGTTTTTTTGTTGTTTTGTTGTTTTTTACAAAATGTTCATTTTGGTTCTCAAATTCTGCAAATATATATGGATTAGTCAGTTACAGACATAGATGTATACCTTTTTAAGTCTAGTCTGTCACCAGTTTTTTAGTCATCTGGTTGTTAGGTTAATTAAAACAGTGTACAAAAAAGATCCAAAAATAATATATATCTAGTAATGTCCTGCTCTAAACTATAGATCAGGACACACTCCCTTGTTGGCCTCGTATACTCTCTATACAGTACTGTATACTGACGGGAGTTTAGATAAACTGGAATATTAGAAAAAGCAGCTGATTATGGTGGTCTACAGTCACTGTTATCACGTGGTTGATGTTTAAAATTGATAATTTTTTAGGTCAATAATTATAAGATAATGAATATAAAAATTGTTTAAGAAATACTTTAAGTCACAGGAAGCCATTTTTGGGTTTGTTTAATAAAAAAGTATATTGTACTCATAAATGTACATTGTTAATTATGGCTTCCAACCAAATGATGCATTAATTGATCCATTCTCATTAACTTGGAATGAATCCATTAAAAATACAATGGTAGGGGTGCTGGTTTGTGCCACGTTGCCCACCATCGGCGCCTGAGATGAGCATCACTGTTGTATTATTATAGAAAGAAAGAACGTATACTTCCTCTCTGCATTTAACCCATTCACTCAGTGAAGCAGTGGGCAGCAATGTGTAGGGACGGTACCTTGCTCAGGGGTATCTCAGGGTAGCCATTCAGTGGATTCGGACCACCGACCTTCTGATCATGGGGCTTCCACCCTACCTACTGAGCTATCCCTGTTAATAGAGTGTTATCCTTACAGTATACAGTGCCTCAGGGCAGTTGTTGTTGTGATTTGGCACTATATAATTAAAACTGAATTTAATTGAATTGTTCTGCCTAATGGCTCTTTATGTATGTGACTAGATAGGTAGAAACGTTCTAGGTAAAGGTAAAGGTGTAATTGAAGAGCATTGGACTCCTTAAACAATTTGAACCGTCTGTCCAAAGTAAATAGACGTGAACACACATTGACAGCTGACAGCAGATCGAAAGCCTTCCCTCAATACAGATAAACAGAGCTCTACAGACGCCACCATAGCTAGGATTATGCACTTTAATTGAGAGGGGAAAACAGAACTTAGGTGACTGCAATCTGCAGTCTACTGACATCTAGTGGTGAGATTTTACACACTGTAACGTTTCTATTTTACATACTTCTACTACAAAATCGACTTAATAACAAATCTAAAATAGAATTATATATATTGTCTTGACCTATTAAAAACATAAATAATCATCTGATGACAGCAAAGTTATAAAGCTGGAATATGAACAATAATACTACTTTTAATGAACAAACAGTGTCATATATGAGTGGCCGTAAGAAGAAGACATGTATTGGCTATGCAATAAAGCATTAAAGCAAAGGAGTACAATATATTATTGGGTTCAAGAGGTTAATGTCTCTGCATTTACATGACGTCATTAGTGTTTTATTATTTATTTATATTAAATCATTTTAGGATTTTCAGTCATAACCACAATACTAAGCAGTGGGTCCTGAGGTCTCTGCTCTACTGTTTTTCAGTATTCAAATATTAAAGCTGCAGCGAGAAGTACATTGAAATATAGGCCACTAAGGATAGACTTGCTGTTCAATAAGAAAGAGACTAACTTCTCAGGCTCACTTCTCAGGATATCTGTGTCTAATTCTAAATGTCTTGTTGTGTTTTCTGGGAGTAGACGATATCTCCAGTGACAAGTGCCTTTGGCAAAACTGTGTAGAATTGAGTTTGTTACAGAAAACTCTGCAATGTGATGACTTTAACCCAGCTGCATTGCGTGGGAAAATATCATCAGGATCTGCTTTAAGATGATGCTGTTTTCAGTGTTCATGAGTTAACTTAAGGTCGACTCCACTGTCCTGACACATGTAACCATTTCCAGATGAAGGTGGGCTTTAGCGACATTTTCAAAATCCTGTTACAGTTCCACTAAAAACAGGGTGGTTTTCCTCAACAGATGGCACAAACCACCCACAGAGAGAAGGCGAAAAAAACATTGACGTGTTCTCAGAAACTAGGGTGAGGTTTAAAAGTTGTCTCTTTTTTTTTTAACAGCCACACTGAGATTTCTGTTTGAGTTTAACTTGTAGCAGCTAGTGATATATAGATGTTAAAGATGTATTAAAATGTCACCGTCTTCACATCATTTTGATGGACTCACGTTTGTCAGAAAAGTATGCAGAGCAATGTTAGTGCTTTGTACAACTTACAAGACCAAAAAAAACTTGATTTTAATCGAGATATCGAGACATTCCTTACCTTTCTAATATGTGTACAGAGTGTAGAATCTCTTGGCCCTTCCTCATATCAGAAGAATGAAAATCCTGGTTGTTTTTACATCCACAGTCACAATATATTACACTAACTATTCAGATTTGAAGTCAATAAATTCTCCACTCCTACATTAACGTGTTTTGGTTTAAAGATTTTCCCATCCAAACGTCCACAGATAACCTCTCACCATGTCAGCATCTGTTTTATGAGAGGAACTTTTTTCCCTTTTTCAGGCAAATGCTGCCTCGCTTCTATAATGGTGTTGTTTTAGTTTGAAGGGATTTACGATGAAAATGGAGATGCAGAGGAGATATTCATTCATTGGTAGTCATTTAAACAGACAGCCCTACTTGACTCCATTTTAATTGGTTTTCCATGGTAGATATGCTGTGCTGTAGCCAGTTTAAATGTCCTCAGATGCGTTTTACCATATATTATGCATTTCGTTACAGCCAGATTGTAGCTTTTGAATTGCTCTGTATTCGTCGATCTGTAAAGTGAGATCATAAAGTGCAACGGTGCTTCTCTGAATGTTATTCTGTTATGTTTAGTGATTTTCATACAGAGTTTCCAACATAATTCCATGCTGACCACCAAAGCTTTTGGGAGTTTTATTTAAAAAAATTTCAGCACTCTTAGTTTGCTGTTCTTTTCTCCCATCACTTATTTCCTGTGTTGAAGAAGGCATTTCATGTTTGCTTTGGCCCAGCTGATGCTTTGGCCAAGAGCTGACTGGCCTGCTATGGGTGGGAGAGAGCAAGAATTTCATTTTGAGTTCACCCCAACTACCTTAGTCCACCCATGGCCACTATTTCTTCTTCCACCTCTCCGTTCTCTCTCTTTTCATCACTTTCTTATACCCTTCTCCACCTGTTTCTCCATTTTCCACTGTGTTTCTGTATTTTCACTGTTCTGCAACTGATTTATGGTGATCTATTTCTGCAAAATCCATGGGGATGATCCTATTTTTTTCTTATATACTTCCTTTATTTTTGTTTAGATCATTTCACTACAGGAACATATGTGAAATGGTGAAATCGACCAGTATTGGTCTTCTTCGTTGAGGGTTATATTTAACAGTTTTTTATGCTGAGTGGAGTATGCTGGGGTTACACCAAGTGGAATGCATCAGCTGCATCTGTGAATTTACATTAACGCCTGGTGAAAGTTGTAATCTGATTTAGAGTTTTGAAGGTGGCTCTTTCGTGTCACAATTTCTTTCCCTACCGTTATGTTGGTAAATGTGGTTGTACTGGACTTAAGCTTGTCAGACATGCTAAAGCTTAGCATGTCTGACTGTACGGTAGCGCACTGCAACCAGTTTTGACTTCTGGGCCACCTGTTTAACAGCGACAGACTTTTACTGCTGCTTTGACTCAATTTATGGATTGCTGATGTTAACTGTTCTATTTTTACTGTGACCAAGTATCCTGTAATTTATTGCCACCAGTGTGATGAAGAAACCTCATACTGTCGAGAGGAAATTTGCCATCAATTCAGAGGCTGTCATTCCAAAACGATGCCTTCTGGAAAGTAACGATGATCATGCTAATTAGCCTTTCTTATGTTATAGTTAAGTAAATGACTTCATTGTGTTTATTTAGCAGATTTTTTGATCTATATGATCTGTGTTTATTCTGCATAATCTCTGTTATTCCTATTTTTTTCACTAAAAATGTTTTATGATTAGCACACTTTACTGCTCTTTCACTAAGTAAAGATTATCACTATATCTCATTACCTCATTACTTCTCTCTCTGTCCCGCAGAGTCTAGGATGCGATGAGTATCTCGGATCAGGAAGGGTGGTGGACAAGTGTGGCGTGTGTGGAGGTGACAACTCAACCTGTAGGCTGGTTTCAGGAGTGTTCAAACATAGTTTATCCAAGATCGGCTATCACAAGATAGTGGAGATCCCAGAAGGAGCCACCAAGATCAATGTTACTGAGATGGTGAAGAGCAGAAACTACCTAGGTGGGTGGTAAACATACTCACAGGATACTGTGCTGTGGCTGTACTGACGAAGAATAGCCAGTTAGTGCAGTTTTGTCTTCTTGCTCATGGCTGGTTTCCTTAATTTTATTCTAGCTGCTGTATTGCAGCTGGGTGAATGTATAAGTTAAGTTTAGCATTTTAGCCAACAGAACTGCTTTAGCATTTCACTGTTTTGATTATGAGCACTAACAAGTAATTTAAAGCACCTAAATTAAAATTACACCCTTTTTCCCACTTTTTTGTTACTCTTTATTAGTTCAGCATTCGTTCAGGCAGTCAAGATCAGTCATAATCTTCAGTGGATCTCAGCTATGCTCTATATCAACTAATACACTCTGTGTTTTAAGCTGCATTAGCCTGACCACAGTTGTGCCTGAAGTCGCGTTGTAACTCCCCTCGACTCCATCTTCCTTTCATGTTCTTTCGGGGCCATACCTGTTGTCACTGAAGCCTGATGTTCTGTACAGTCTTACAGCTGGTATCTCCTCCTGTGGCTTTGTGGAATTGTGGAGACGTGTGCTCTCCTAATAGAGCCAAAGAGAGTGTTATTTCTTTCTACAGTAATTTAAATGTTCTTTTGACTACAGTGGCCCTGAATGACCTGTAATCTAAAAGCCCCACCTTCCTCCATAGTGCTTACTCCTACTCAGTCTTTACTCTCTGCCATGCTGTGCTGGGCATATTCTTTATTTAAACGCAGATGCCAAATATAAAAATGTTTCCGTTCACATCACATTATATTTCATTGCATATGTGACAGCTAAATGAATTATGTTTGGGAAAAAAATAACAGAGATCGTTTCTTAGCAGCACATCAGTCATACTATAATAATATTTTGACATCTGCTAGTTTGCTTGAGAAAAGAGGTTTTAGGTATTAGTTGCTAAAACTGTGTGAACAGTATAGAAATGCTTGAATGTTGGCCATATACTTTAAATAAGAGGCCTCTAAGAGTGCTTGTCGTTGGTAACTGCTAATTTAGCTGTCTCGCAGCAAATAGAGCATTTTAGTTTCCATCCTGGTTTACAGTTTCATTAGTCACAGTTTGCTGCAGAGTTCTGCTTTCAGCAGCTCAGAACATACGTCAGAAAACCTCCATCTGCCATGCGTAGTGTTACATGTATGACACCAGTGAAAAGAAAGTCATGAAAAGAAATCATTAAATGATGAATGTGAGAAATGTTTGTTACATTAGCACTAAATAAGCCTGAGCAGGTAGGAGCTGTTTTGTTACATTTGTTTTATTAAACAGCATTTTGCTTTTTAGGATTTCTTTGGCCTTATGCCTATATCGCCACCCACTGTGTCTTACTGTTGTTTAGTGGAGCCTTTGAGTGACCCACACTTTTTACTGAGGTGCAACAGTGGGACAGTAGAGGCTTATTTATTCAGAAATGGCTGTTGGAATGTCAGACATTGTTTAATGAGAACCTTGCCCTGACTCAGCATTGGGTTTAGAGGAAGAGGAGAGCAGTCCTAGTCCACCCCACCACCCCCCATCCACCCACCCGCAACTGCTTTCCCTGAGGAAAGTGCATAAACATGCTTTCATCAGAGGATCTTACCCTTCAGGACTCACAATCTTTTTTTAATTAAAGTGCGGAATTTCACCACCCAATAAAAAAAAATAAAAAACTGGAAACACTAAGACGACGAATTCAGTGGCTGTCTTTCAAACCCCAGCTGCTTAGATGCCAAGTATGCTCAGCTTTCTTTAATTTGAACTGACCATTTATATACACAAGTACACAGAGTTATGTACAGACAAAAAATACTAGTATTTATATGAAAAACTTTGCTGCACCTTATACAGCATTTACAAACTCTTCATTCTTCATTCACACATAGCAAGAAAAAAAACGTGTGTTCTCTAAGTGGATATGTTTTCAGTTTAAAAATCTGTGGCACATTTATAAAGGTAAAATAAAGAGGAATGATCTGAAGGTGTTATGCATTGAATTTATAAAAAGATTACACAGTTCCAGGGAGCAACATATGTTTTAAAATGCAAACGAGACTAGAATCAGGCAGGAGCCATCAACTATATCCTCATCACGTCCCTGATTTTCCCTTCAATAGGCCTTTGTTCTACGCTCTGCATCTCTAATAGTGCTTTTAGTTGTCCAAACACTCTTTTACAAGCCTGTCTAATGTTACACTTCTAATGTCTTTCTAATGGCCCTTTTGTATTTAATCCATGAAATCAGTGGAAAAACCTCTTGGGAGATTTTGTTACAGGATTTGCATGAAAGATTTGCCAGCACAAACAGATTGTCACATTTGAAAAAGACATTGCTCTGAAAGTGCATGTGAGAGCTTTTATTCAGTTAGCTACTGTAATTACCTTTTTGGGTTTGAGCCACTTTTAAAAAGAATACAGATCCCATTATGCCAAATAGTTTTACATTAAACAATAATTATATAGAAGAGCTTTTTGGTTACATGTTTTTCCTCATGTCTTTGTCAGTCTTGATTGTCAGTCTCTCTGTGTCTACCAGCTTTGCGAAGCCGATCAGGGCGATCAATCATTAATGGAAACTGGGCAATTGACCGGCCAGGAAAGTATGAGGGTGCAGGGACCATGTTCACCTACCGCCGACCCAATGAAATCAGTAGCACAGCTGGGGAATCCTTTCTCGCTGAAGGCCCCACAAATGAGATTCTGGACGTTTATGTGAGTAAAAAAAATCAGCTTGAACCCCAAGAAAGTTACGGTGGTGGGTCTCCTTGTTTGTTTGTTTTTTATTTGTTTGTTTTGTTTTTTGCTGACCTGAGAAACGGCGTAAAATTTTGAAAGTGCAAATGTTGAAAGGCTTACAGTTCTGTTTTGAAATTGTTGTCTAAGTCTCATCTACTTTCACTCAGATGATCTTCCAGCAGCCAAATCCTGGTGTTCACTATGAGTACATTCTCCCATCTGAGAAGCTCGTGAGCCCTCAGCAACCAAGCCGCAGGCCGGAAGGTAAATAAGACCCACTTTTGGCCCCTCCTACTGTGTACAAACGACCAAGCAAACAACCAGTGGAGAAAATAACTTTTAGATAAATTAATAAGTGCGTGTTCGTTGCAGGCCTATATATAGCTAGCTATATCTATCCATAGAGTATATCAAATTGATGACACTTCACATCTTAGGGAATGCTGTGAATGGACAGGATGGATACGACCAGCAGAATCATCAGGAAAACTTTAATCCAGCTGGCAGTGGAAGATATTCGCCTCCTCCCACTGAAAACCAGGTACCCTCCGTACAGCCACCCAGACGTGAGAGAGAATACAACTGGAAACTGACTGGTGCTACAGAGTGCAGTGCTTCCTGTGGTAAAGGTCAGTTAAAGAAGTTTATGTTGAGCTTTTTTTTTTCTTTTTAGTTACAGAGAGAGTAATAAAATAACAAAACGGTGAAAAAAGTTTGCTTGAGGTTTTACAGTTTTTTTTTTGATGTGTATATATATCTGTTTGTGATGCAAGTCTGCATTTATATGGCATTAAAATTATGTTACATCCAGTTATCAATTATGTAAAAATTATGCGTCTCCATGTGCATGTTAAACTATACCTAAAGTCAAAACTCAAAAGTTGCATTGCTAAAACATTAATCATTTGGTCTTTATGACATTGAGTAAAATATGACTTTACTGAACTTTTAATTGCACAAAAGATTTTCCCATGCGGTATATACAACAATCAAAATTTGTTTCAGGAGTTAGTGCCTAAATTTCTACTTTTTAGGTTTCAGATATTCCATCTTTCACTGTGTCAACCGGCTGACTCAGGTCCAGGTATCGGACTCTTTGTGTGACAGCAGCAGCCGACCAAGTCCACAGGAAGAGGCCTGCAACTTGCAGCCCTGCCCAGCATTGTGAGAAATTTCTCCTCTGTTTCTAGAGTGCAAATTGCAGACGTCTAAATTTAAAAAGTGTTTTTTATTCTACATGCAAGTTGACTTAATAGTATGCATGTACGCAATGAAGCCTTAATATAAGCTGTAAATATCACCCCAAGGTTCGATCCTTTAAGCAAATTTTCTATCCAGGCATTTCAGATCACACTGAGAGATGACGAGGAAGAATGTATTTTAAATTTTACCATCCATGTGGAAATATTCATACAATTTTTTTTAAACTGTTGTTTTAAAATATAGAAATGGATGATTTTCAGGTGAACCAAGTTTTTTACATCCTCCTAATTTTGTACAGTTTCTGTCCCTAAAGGAACAAATCACAGAAAATACAACAAATGAATGTCGCATTTTGGACACTAATGCTTTTCATTTTATTTAATAGCTGGGATATTGGAGAATGGTCAGAGTGCAGCAAAACCTGCGGTCTGGGCATGCAGCATCGGCAGGTCTTGTGTCGCCAGGTTTACGCCAACCGCACCCTCAATGTCCACACGAGCCGCTGTCGACACCTGGAGCGGCCTGAAACTGCCAGTACCTGCCAGCTAAAGATCTGCAGTGAGTGGCAGATTCGCTCAGAGTGGACTTCTGTGAGTGGCAGCAGTCAGACTTAATTTAACTTACAAGACTTTTCTGAACTGACCCTGAAGTTATGAAAGTTATCTTGAATCTGTACTCCTGTTCTCTACTCTTATATCTTATATCTAAATTGAGCAAATAAGCACACTCATGAAAAGAAAATGGTACAGTCTCCTTAGCTATACATACCTCCATAGTACAACACTATCCATGTAGTATGTATCTTCATAGTGCTCTGTGCCATGTGGGCTGGGTCAGAGGTCACGAGAGGTACACTGTGTCAGCAATGTGGGCGACTTTGTTCCTGATGAGGAGTGCAACATGAATCTGCGGCCCAATGATGTGGAGAACTGTGATATGGGAGCTTGTGCCAAGAGCTGGTTCTACACTGAGTGGGGCAACAGGGTAAGTGTCAGCAGGAGACACAGTAACTTTCATTCATTTCTAATAACAGAGCTAGTCTTTGTATACAGAAGGTCTGTCTTCATCACTCAAGTAGCTATTCTTGATGGCCAGCTGATATAGATACCTTTTGATGATTTTGGCAGGGAAACATACAACTAAGGTCAGGTAGAAAGTTTCATGCCTATGAGGAAAACTATGAGAAAATAAAATCAATAAAGACAGTGGTTGCCACGCGATCATAGGCTGTGCTTTAGGCTGTTCCTGCTTTCAGGTTACATTGCATGACTTTTGTAAGCAGCAGAACAAATTAGCCATGAACAAATATTAAGTTCTTGCAGGGAAAGGAAGACCTCGGTGGATGACATGAGAATCCAACAGAACCAGGCACGTGTTTTTTGTTTTACAGTGATGATACCATTTAACTTTACGGCAATACAATAGGACTAAAAGAGGAAAGTGAATGAATTTAATTTTGCAGGATTGCCTAGATTCCTCTTGATTTGAAACATACGAACTACAAAGCCAGCTAAGATATGAAGTTTCAAAGTGGGCACAGTTAGGTTCTCCAGTTCCTCCTCACAAACTCATACCACCTTTGCACACATTTGACTTGTGTGCGTTCTCTTTAATGTATTTTTCACCCTATGTTTGTACTTTGTGCAAAAATTTGACCTAAACTCTAATGCTTTTTGCTCCACAGTGCTCAGCTGAATGTGGCATGGGTGTACGGACACGGGGAGTTCTCTGCCTGACCAACCAAATCAGCAGTCTCCCTCTGGAAGGATGTGGCAGCGAACGGCCCGCAGACTCTCAGGTCTGCAACAACGGTCCGTGTGAGAATCGAATTGAGTGGTTCACAGGACCCTGGAGCCAGGTAGGAACACAACTGGAGGTTACATTGTACGTACGGGGAAGTTGTCAGATATGTAGGACTTTACATTAATATGTCACATGGGTTTTTCTTTCCTGATTTTGTGTTTAACTGAACATAGTGCTCTGCAGAGTGTGGCACCGGCACCCAGCAGAGGTCAGTGGTGTGTTTGATGAAGTCAAATGAAGGATTCACTGTCATGCCACCATATGAGTGCTCATCCCTGGACAAACCTCTCAGGCAGCAGAGCTGTAGCCTCAAGGCCTGTGGAGCCAAGTGGTACCACACTGACTGGAGTGCTGTGAGTAAGACATACAACCCTCTATCACAGTTTAGATGCTTAGAATCCTCACAGTGCTTAAAACGACTGATAAGAAATCACTTTAAATCTATTGTAGATGGTTGCTTGAGTTGTACATAAAAGTGGTGTAGGCACTGTGATGTCACTCATTGGTTTGTGGGCACTTTGTTTTGAAGCCTTAGGTACTTTTTTAACCGCATATCACAACTGGTAGATCTGTCTCTGTGGAGACTTCATAGCCAATAGCAGCGACTTGCCAATCACACATAGCCCTGCTCTAAAGTCAATCCTATTTTTGTCATTTATTTTACTCTAAATAGTAATGAATGTCAAGCCTTATTAAAATTTCTTGAAACTTGCCCGTGAGATTGCAAACTCATCAGGATTTTTTTTGAGTTTATAAATTATTTTTTCTTGGCTTTTATACTATCTGTCTTTTTAAAGCAGAGGAGTCGCTCCTCGTTCATTAAAAAGATTGCAGGTTTTAGCCCCTTTCCCATTCCGAGAGCTAACTATCTGTGAGAGCTAGCTGATGAGTCTCCTGATTAATAGGTAATAAGTAGGTTATAAATAAGATTTATAACCTATATTTATAGGTATCTTATTTTATAATAAGATTTATAACCTACTTATAAATACTTATAAATAAGTAGGTTATAAATCTTTATTTGCTATGTACCATTTTTGTTACCATTTAATATGTAACAGTTTTATTTAAACCCTCTAAAACGTGTCCTGGTGTTTTTGACATTAAATAAATGTAAAGTTTAATTAATACTAATTAAAGGACATCAATAGCACAATTTCCCTTGAACCTTTCTTTTCAGGATTCTGACTGGTCAGATTTAACTGACAGTACCCAAGCAGCCCACTAAACTCGGATTGGTGCCTAGCATCACCTTTTTACATCTGACACCTCAAAACCAGATTATCCCATTTTCCCTATTAGAAATTTAATTGAAATAGTTGATCAAATTTTGATCGTAATGTTTAGAATATTCGCTGTGATACCCTCACTGACTTTAGGGCAAGCATATGAGAATGATTACTGTCACTGACTCTTGCTCTTCAAGTGCTCCAAAACATGTGAAGGAGGTTTCCGTGTGAGAGAGGTGCGCTGTCTGTCTGATGACATGCTGTCCAGAGAGGGCTGCGATGTGCAGTTGAAACCAGAAGAGAAGGAGGACTGCAACCCAGAGCCCTGCATACCTCTGATAGGTCAGTCAATGTTTTATACGATTGACCTGAATGAATATTTATTGATGATTTTTAGCATCAACACATTGTGAGCATAATAAAGGGAATGTCCTCCCAGTTTCCCTGAAACTCTGTGGCTCCACTGCCATATCTTTATTGAATTATATTATCAACTCTTATTTTGTATTCAGATGAGAACTGCAGAGACAAATACTTCAACTGCAATGTGGTGGTCCAGGCTCGCCTCTGCGTGTATGATTACTACAAGACAACATGCTGTGCTTCATGTTCCCGGGTGGCCCACAAACAGTCGACCTATCGCCGACAAAGCTAGCGCTCTCTACCAGGGTCACTCCGCTCCATGGTGGTCCAGAGTCAGTACCCCCTGGAGGCCCTCTGGTCCTGTGGCAGCTGGGAAGAATAGACTGGCTGGACCTTGCCTAAAATAGGCACTTGTTGTTTTTGCCAACTGTGGAAAGTGAAGAAGGGACATTTTTGTTGGTTTATTTGAAGACAGCTGTTATGAGGGAAAAATGGTGTGTGCCAAGAATCCACTCACTGCAGATGTCAGCTGTGGTGAGAGGCATCAGTATCAAAGTGGAGAATCTAAAACACTTAAAGGATTTGATCTGTGTCTTATTCAAAGAATCCCTCTTCTTTGCTTCAGTGGGAACAGTTTGCAGGTACTGTTTACCGACAATGACTCTTGTGGATTACTTATGAAGAGGAGAGCACGAGCTGACTGTGTAACATGGACCATATATGGTTACACAGCAGAACTCAGATTTATGGCAGTTAATGTAATCGCACATGTTGTCAGTTATTTCGCATCCACTGCTGACCAAAGATATGTAACCTCACCAAACTGCCGACAGTAGCAGATCACCACCTTTTCCTGAAAAACAAATACTGTGCACCTTCCCTGCTGCCAATTGCATATATTTGACTGTTTTCTGGCAAACCATGTCTTTTTCTCCCTACACAGCTACGAGGTCCAAAAGCAGCCTATGTAATATGTATGTGTAAATGTATGTATGACAATGTGAATGATAAAAAAAAATGGTTTTCAGGCTTCTTGGACAGCCCAACACTCTGCCAGTAACTGAAGAGAAAGAAAAATCTCCCTCTTTATTTATTTGTGTGGTTCCCTGTTGTTACATGAACCACCCGTGGCCTCTTTTTAGCTGTGGTGATAAAACTTTTGTTGCCTTTAAACTAGTCACAACTTTGAACTCGGTGTAGGCATTTCACAGCCTGCTGGATGACAGAAGCAGATAATCAGAAAACGTTTGCATTTTTGGAGAGTTGAAACTAACTGTACATATTTCTTTATTTCTAGTGGGATATGATCATTCCACACTGTGTAATTCCTATGAAAAAAATATACTGAATTATCTATAATATATTATTTACATTTGACTCTAAAGAGAAATCATTTCAGTGTTTTACAGTTCTTGATATGGTGATACATACATCTGGTTTGCATTTATAGTAAATCCTTATTAGTGACCAATCTTTTTCTACCATAAAACAGCCATTTTCAGTTTTGTACAAAAGTGCACACAGTACCTCTGAAATGCTCGGCTCTTGTTGTAAAAGCTATTATTGTTTCCCTCCAAGAAAGATTAACTTACCTCTGATTCATAAGTACTGTATCCAGATATTTTGCAGATATTTTCCTCTATCAGAGAAATAACTATTTTGAAGTGCCAACATGATGGTATGATTTTTTTTTAATCTTAATTCAATCATGAAACAACTGAATTAAGTATTCAATATATAACTGCAACTAATAAAACATCTGTATTTGCTTTATTTTAGATCCCAGCTGTTCCGATGTTAATTTTCTTGAGGAAATTTTCTCTAATAGGCAGTAGACTTTTCAGCAGCTTTTCCTTGTGAATCAGTTTCACATCACATTGTGCATTCTTTTTTTGCAGCAGTTAGAGTTTGGCATGTAGACCCTGAGCTCAGCACTCCCAACAAATATAATCAGCACAGCACAGAAATTGTGGTAGATCCTGGAGTGATGGAGAAGGAGCAATGCACTAATTACTTATAGTCTTTCCTATGAAGATATTAACACTTTAAAACATTGAGCTTAAGCATAAGCATTGAACTTGCAAAAGTGTTTTTGTTTTGTTTCTGGTCGATTGAAAAGATTAACAGGTTTAAACTAATGACATTTCACTCTGCCATCTAATCTGTATTTATTGTATTACTGTAAATAAAATTAGTGAAGCAAATTATTGCTCACAATATGAGCCATTAATATATCCACTGACTTAGCCCTGGTTCACAGCATTTTTCTTCTGCTAGTACGCATTCAGTAACTCCAGTGGAGCGACAGCGTTTCTGTATTTAGCTGTCGAAATTGTGGAAGTGTGCAAAAATCACCACAGAATGAAACCATCTGTATTCAGAGCTCAAACAACATCTAATCTTCCCCTCACTCCTGCCCTCATCATGAACTTCTTCCTGCAGCTTGACAGCTTTTTATTGCCCTCTCACTTCTGCACCAATCTTTTCTCTATTATTGATGACACATCAAAATTCCAGGAACAGAAAAGTGCTTTCATCCTCTACTGTCTTGAAACATTGGCTATTAGAGGAATATTTACTGACTACATGTTGTGATGCAGACAACCATAGAATTGTGTTCTGTTCTAACCTCAGGGTAACCTCCTACGTCTTGCACATTGGCGGTCAGTAGGTGTCTTAGACTATGAGGCATGAATACAGAGCCCACGGTGAAACTTCATTATATCCTCCAAACTGCCATACAGAATAATGGTCTCCACAATCTCTTCCGGGTGAATTCTTAACCAAGTGCTGCGTGTCAGACTACAAACTTCTTAAATAAAGAGCAGAAACCCATTTAACTTCTTTGGAAAAAAAAAAAATTAAATTATTTCATATATAGACCATGATGCAGGGATTAAATCTTTGCTTAACCAGTGCATAGTATCATAGGGGAGCTGCTGACAAATACAGTTGACAAGATAATAATGACCTCAGGTATAAAAATTTGATAAGACAAACAAATACATAATACAATTTTACCAGACTGTACATTACTGTAATATAGTGTATGACTTTATTTTGAACATTTTAAAATAATACAACAATATATATAGAAAATATAATATTTATTTTTTATTTATACTTTCTTTTAATCCCAGCTCCTTCAGTAAATAATACCCACTTTTTCTTTTTGTTCATGCCCCACCCTATCATAAATCCTTTCTTACAATTTGTTACATGTATTTGGTTGTATAACTCCATTAACATATAAATTTACAGATATTTAATACACATACACACAGATATTAACTGTAAATGGCACAGTAGTAGTTATAATTAACTATTTAATTTAACTACAGTTTTGTTGTAAATCAAAATATTGTCCAAATTATTTTTTTAAACAAAAGTTATGATTTCCATTAAGTTGCATATTGCATTTTTAGAATTGTATGCCTCTAAAAAAAGAGTGGCATTTATTAAGAAAATGTGATTTGCAGGACTCTTTCAAATCAATTTTTAGCTAATAAGCAGTTAAAAAATGATGTTTTGTTTGTTTGGACACAAATATGCCACGTTGATGCAAGACAACTTTTCTTTTGAACAGTTTAACTGGCACATGAAACTGTGTGAAATTTTGCTATAACTGGCGTATTAATACTTGAGTTCCCAGTAAAAATGTGTTCTGCAAGGTCACAGTAGCCCTGCCCAGATCATTTCATTACTGAGGTCGAGTCAGCATTTGTCTGAAATCTGAATAAATATCTGAATAATTTTCCACATCACTAAGTGACAATGTGTTCTGGGATTAAAACAATTAAATAAAGTATTTCAGTCCATAATCATATGGATTGCAGTCCTTTAAGTGTTTAAGTCTTTCTTAGATTTTAGTAAAAAAAAGAAAAGAAAAAAGAATCCAACAACTATGCCTCTGTTTTTTAAGCTCACCATGACCGAGAAAAACACTCCAAGAAATATTCATTACTTCATTCTAAGACCAAACTATGACTAGAAGCAACATCTGAAAACACTTCTTCCATGACAATGCTGTGTGCTGACAGTTAAAAACCTTATGTCCCACAGATATTTGATTACGACAAATCCCTCCAGTAGTGTTCCAGCTTTCTGACAAGCTGAAAGGTAGAAAAAAAGCTAAAAATAAATAATAATAATTTATCAAAGGAGAGATCAGAGAATACATTTCTTTTTTTATAAAGGATTTATACTGTCCTCTTCCGCCTCCATTCTTTTTAAAAATTAATTCACTACTCAATCTTTTATCATCACACGGTCAGGCACATCAAACACTTTTATGGCTCTTGACAGCAACGTGTGGTGTTTTATTGTCTTCTCATTAGTTTCCATTGGTAAAATACACCGCTTATTATCAATTTTAATACTCTGTTTGCCTAGCCTTCACATGCTTCTTCTTTTGTAGGGGGAAAATGCAATCATAATACTAGATTTGAACAAATCACAGTCAATAATGAGTTTATAAGGTGATGTATTTGCTATTAGTTGTTAAACAATTTACTGTTACATTATAGTTCAGTTGTAACCTATTGATGCCAACATTATTACAATGGAAAATCCTCCTTGTTTTTGTAGTGAGCTCTTTAATATGTTCAGTACAACAACAAAATTCTCACTGCCAAGGGATTATTAGAAACTTAGAAGCACAACCCCATTCATTAGTGGTTTTAATAGCAATATCATCACTCAGTACAATCAAAAAGTCATGTTTCTATCAAAACACTACATCTGAATTAAGTGAATTTCAGCATAAAATAAATAAAAATCTTCCAAACCTAAAGCAATAAATGTTTGCAAAGAATTTTTTTACATTGAATATAATTTTGTCTTTGAGCTGTACTATTATAGAGCATAAAGTGCCCCATTTTAAGTGATATTAGTCTCTGTTTTTTCAGGATTTGTTATTACACACGTGATTAAACAGTCCATTCGTTTACTCTCATAAAGATAATAAAGTTACACTTCTGAAAACATTAGGAAATGATTTATTACTTATTAATAGTATGTATGAACGGCCAGAAAGCTGTGCCCTGGACTCAAATGCTTTGTTAAAAAATATTAACATCCTGTTGATGAAGGCTATAGTGTATGTTGCTTCAACAGACTTTTTACGATGTCATTCCTAACATCACCATGTGATGGCGCCAGTGTCAGCCTGATTTGCCTTACCTCAAAGTGGATTCCCTGCTCCTGGAGTGAAGCCCCTGCCACACGAGACTTTAACATTCAGATGCAATGTGGGGCTCGGGGAGAACTGTGGCCTGCCAAGTGAAGTCCTTATCTCATGTGTGGTTAAGATTTTTTAGAGTAAACATAAAACATTTCAAGGAACTCAAAAAGTACAAACCCTGAGGAGCCTGAGCAGAGTTTTCAAAAAGTTGAGAAAGTCAATGAGTAAGCCCTCAGGCACTAACTGATTTACTGTTTATTATTGCACAGCTCCAGAAGAGGTCATAACTGAAATTTCGTGAGACAGTATTGCAAATATATTGCTCTAATGTTACAGCTTATTGGTCAAAGGCAATTGTGTTAACTGCTCTGCTCTGAGCACTTGTGTCAAGTTCAAATCAATACCACTTAAACAGTTTGCAGCCTTATGGGATCCTAGTATCTTGATTCATTTAAGGTATTCCGTGTTTTAGTAACTATTAGGAAGGTTTCTGATGGGAAACCAAATATTTGGATTCTTACTCGTTAAAAATGACAGAATTCAAGAATAGAAAGTAGTTACAAGTTAATCGAGGCAATGCTCAGCGTACACTGACAGCTTTATTAAAAAAAAAAAATCATGAAACATTTTCAACAAAGATATATTATTGCCAGCTTTGACAGCATAGTTGGTACTATTTTCAACTTGTGAGTTTGTCTGCAGAAGTGTGTACGTTATTCTGGCAAAAGTTGTCCTGGAGGCGCTGGTAGCTTAGTGTTTTGAGTTGGCATTTTATGAATTTGTCAGTTCAGTTCTGCTAAAATTGCACAAAGATATGGCTATACGACTAGAAAAAATGAGGGCTGATTTGCAGCGTGTGATCTGAGATTTCACTGGGATTGGAGCAAAATGGTTTTAAGGTCTTTTCCAGGCAGCAATGCCACCTGAGTGCTGAAAGGCTGCAGCTTTGTGTATAATTTAAATGAAATGCTGTGCTAAATATATTTGGCTAAAAGCAATTAATTTTTAAATTTCACTTTTGTAATTGAAATGAAGTAAATGGATTAAAATGGATGGAAGGTCTGGCTACTCACCTAGAATTTAGTTGAAATTCATATTGTATTTTGTGAGTCTTCGTGACTATTTTCCTGTAGCTACTATCTATATATCATGAATACTCACACACCTATACATAGTTTGGGGTTAATTTAGGATTCAAGTAAGGTACATCAATATGTGCGCTAGAGAAGCCTGTCCAAATGTTGATGACCTCCTCTACTTCCTGCCAAAGCCACCCTTGTTGTCCTTTGTAGAAATGTCATGGCTCATGTCATATCATCAAGGTTCAATTACTGCACAGAAAAAAAGGTCACATCAGACCTGCAGTAAAGACCAAAACCAACACAGACTTGCATCACGCTGCACCTCATAAATTGCCTTTTTCATGTTGAAGTGCTCTTCAGGAATGATCCTGTCAAGAGATGCAAACACAACTGATAAAAGTGCAATAAACTACAGAAAGAGCTTAGTTTCACATTCTTGTTTTTAAAAGAGGTCATGTGATAGTATGGGGGGATAAAGGATCCGTGTGAGGAGATGAACTAAATTTACAGCATGTGTAGTCAAACGTGTCATGAGATTATTTGGGTGATAACATAAAGACTTTGCCTTTGAGCTAGTTCGCAGCTGACATCTGTGGACTAGCTGATGATGACTACTGGCTGTGCACACAGCTCTTGGGGGATTAGTGTGACTTACTTTCATCCATATTGTACAGCTCTCATGCAGTTTTTTTTAAACCAAAAGGATGGATTTCCAAGAGGCCCCGTCAGTGGCTCCTTAGCAGTCATGTTCAGTCACTGCAGTACTGCTGATTCACATTTTGAAGGATATTAATAGGCAAGTAAAAGATCCAAATGTCCCAAATGGCTTTAAAGTATAAAGTAAATATCCTACAATATTAGATGGGGCCAACCAACATGATTAGTGGTAAAGCAGTCATAATTGTCAAAAAGTGGTGTGTGTATGAGAAAGAAAATAGGAGAAAGAAAATGAGAAATATGTGGACCATAAAAGAGATGGCCTAAACAGAATGCCAGTCTCAATATAAGGAAACCTATTTCCTCTTCCTATAATGGCTCAGCAGATGGTTTAGTCCACTTGTCTGGGTTTCTGTGTTAAATCTTATGTTAACTTCACTGTGTAGACAGAAACCTAAATAAAGATGCTGGGAAATAATGTGTTGAGGGGGGATAGCTTAGTGTTTAGCAGTGTTTGTGCTAACAGGGAGGGAATGAGTAGATAAGTGAATCCATTGATTGAATCATAAAAACTGTATCCCAAGAAAGATGATTTTATTAATACCTGTGTTTTCCACCAACCTGAAACATCCAATGTTGAAACAGTACACACAGCTGGATTTCAGGATATTTCAGAATATTGTTTTTTAAATCAGCAAAACATTAACCTATTTAAATTTTGTTTAACATTGTATGTATAACTGTGGGATGCCCTACAACCCAGCCAGAAGTCTGGCTCCCGTGGACCTGCCAACTCGTTATGTATATAAAACACAACTGTAAATACATAGACAATAATTTCCTAGAGGATTAATAAAGTTTTCTGATTCTGTTGAATTAGTTCTAACCTCTAACATTCTAACCTCTCCATCATTGTGGGCAACACCAAAAAGCTGTCAAAGGGCATTGCAGATCTGCACAAAGCTGGAATGGGCAAGAACCTGGCGAGAAGGTTACAACTGTTGGTGTGATTGTTCTAAAATGAAAGAAATATAAAATGAAGGTCATATAAGCTGTTAAACAACAGAAAATACTTGAACTCACTGTTTCCAAGCTAATATTGACTTAACTTTGAAGTGGTTGAGTTACAGTTGTAATGGTTGCAAATTAATTCTGAACTGTCAACTTGTCTTGGACTCTGACATCCTGGAAATTCAATAATCAAGCTTGCAATTTAATGTCAGATGTGTCCTACTTAGCATGGTGTCTGACATTTTGTCAAATAAATTTAATTTCAGTTTCAGAATGACAAAGAGGATATTGATCAGTGCTTTCTGTGATGGATTCAATTATACACAGTTCTGTATATCTGACATTTCGGTTTAGCCATCAGCAAAACGGCTTGGAAGCTGCTTTAGGGATACTTTACAAGAAAATGCAGGTTGTGGGTTTTGATAATTTATTTAATTGAAAAATGACAGACCCCCAGACTGAAATGTCTGAAGTGTTTTTCTCTCATTCACTTTGATAACATGCCAGACAGAGAATTACACAAGTATGAATAGCTCATAAAGGGTTTTAGGAACAACAGTACACAAACCCCTACAAAGCTGCAGAAGTGAGCCAGCACTTGGTTGCTGATGAAGCAGTTCAGGGAAGGGTTAGCGGGGCCTAATCCAGCAGGTAGTTGATGTCTGAAGTATATGCCAGGCTCTGCTATGCTGATAACCCTCTGATCCTGCACCAGGTGGCCCATCAAAACAGTGCCAGTTCAATATGCTTGATGCCCCTAAAAATAGGTGAAATAATATTATTATTTTCACAATTTTCATAAAATGTTGGTGAACATTGATGCAGCTCCACTGGAGTAGCTGTTTTTCTATCTTACTTGTCAAATGGGAGGTGTTGTGTACAAATCCTCCAACACAGCATGAAATCTTTTGGATTCGTAGCTCAGACAACATTTCATCTTCCCCTCGCTCCTGCCCTCATCCTGAACTTGTTCCTTGCAGCTTGGCCTCTTTTTGTTCCCCTCTCACTTCTGCACCATTGGGCTCTTTATTATTGATGTCGCATCAATATTCCAGGAACAGAAACGTTTTCATTCTCTACTGTCTCGAGAATGCTACAGAAACAACTACTGACTACTTGTTGTGATGTGGGCAATCTCAGAATTTAAGAATTCTGTTCACATGTAACCTCATACATCATACACATCCCCAGCAAGTGTCGGACGGCACAAGGCACAAATACAGACCCAGTATGGTGACCTTGATCATGTCCTCCATGCTACAGGCAGCTTTACATGTTACTTAGGACTGTAATTTGCAAAGACGTTACTTTTCAGATCACTCCAACTTTTGTGAATACAAAATAATACATATTTAACTGTACTTAAATCCTGAAAATATAATCCTGGAACTATAAAGACTAATTTTGGCCCCTCTAGGGAAGGACAAAAGATTCACTTTTAATGACATTTCCTTAAATCTGGTTGTTAAATGAAGTGTCCTTAGTAAAACCGATAAGAATATGACCTGACAGCAGTGATTACAGTGTCTAAGGATTTCAGGATGGGGTCTTAGATGGTCCTCAGGTCAGGGTTGAACTTGCTGTTGGTTGGGAAGGAGCAGATGATAACAGAGGGGTAGCAGTAGTACTCTCCACAATCTCAAACAGACTGCTGGGCACAAAACATCAGGTCATTAAGCAGACTTTATTTTAAGGGCAAGAAATGTAAATAGATGGCAAAGGGACTTAACAGCACAAGAACAGTAACAATAGTGCTTGAAGGGATTTGCTGAAGGGTATTTTAAAAAGACTGCTGGTTGGAATGTCTGGCAGTAATAAAATAGTTCCTCATTTAGGAGAATCTTTATCATGTTTAAGTTTAAAGCAGGAAGCCTGGAGTGCTGAAAATCATTGAAAAGTACTACCATATCTCCACCTGTAATTGTCTTGTCAGTGGGGAGAGCCTTGATAGCCATATGATAGAAAATTATTGCCCCTAGTGGGAATAAATAAATTAAAAAGAGAAATAACAATATAAAACTATTTTTCTTCAAAATGAGAGAATAATCTAAAGCAGCAAATGTATTCCAATCTCATGTTTCAAGCTATTATTCTAAACAGGGAAATCATTTACAAATATTGACCACTAATCCCTAGAATGTACATATGCATGGACTTAAATAGTAATGCCAGAGCATGATTAGCACCGTCTCACAATTTTTCATCTTGATGCTTTTTCATCCAGGTACCCTGTTAAAGGGAGGATGTTAATATAGTGTTGTAGTGATAAAGATTTAGTTTTGACCACAACTCACCTGGAAACAACAACACAGTGCTCTCTAAAGGTAGGAGTAACAAAGAGACTTGTAATATATTCTGCATTATGCTAAAAAGTATTTTTTTTTCCACAAGAGTGCCCAGTGAAACAGAAAATGTATGTATAAGGTGCTCTAACACTGAGCTGTAGTCTTGGAGACTAGTTGATATGCTACAATTGCTGGAATTAATTTGTAAATTAAAAAGGTACAACTCGTCAACTTGGAGTTAAAATGTAATATGCTGCAAATACTGACATTTTATTTATAATTCAGTAAGACAAATAGGGATAGCAGGTATGTACAGATAATGTACATACTTCCACTGCAAAATGTAAGTATAACTTCAGTCAGTTTTAATTTGATTGCACACTTTTCTGATGTCAACCGAAATAAAACAGGCAATGAACTAACTGATAAACCATTACATTGTACAGAGGCAGGGTTATGAGTTGTGTCAGTAGTGCTGTAACAGATTGCAAAGAAAGAAGAGAAAACACTAATCAGCTTCTGTTGCCCTTTTTCTGACTCCCTGCTTTAATCATCACACTGTCAAGCCCATCAAACACCTTCGTGGATCAAGCTGTGTAAGATGTTTAATGGTTCCTCCATGTAATCATGCAATTAAGTGAGCATGATGGAAAGCCGCTCTGACATAGCAATATTAAAAACATGAACAAATCAAACTGAAATAATTAACCTTATCATCCTTTTTTATTTTCTATTTCAAGCCTCTGACTAAATGTTATAAGCCTGTGTCTGTTATATGTCTGCTAATGAGTCCAACATGACCACAACCATTTTCTGAATCTAGATCAAATCCCTGACCAGTTCTCTGTTTCATGTATTCTTGGCAGTTCCTGATCTATCACAGACATTACAGGCCAAACATTACATAATACTGTACCACACCTATAACCATGGCAATTATTATTTATTTGAATGTAGTTAAAATATTAGTAATATGGTATTAGTAATATATCTATCTATCAACTTATCTATACATACATACAGTAGATGCATTTACATAAAATATGCTTCATTGAAAGTGTGGTAACTTCATTTGCATTGAAGTTGTATAAAACAGGACTAGTTGAAAGTCAAGTCAAATAAGGACTGCTTTAATTCATGCATGCACTGATATAGCCAGAAAAGACAGATATTGTCATGTTGTTCTTGGCATCCCAGTAAATACATATTGATTGGTGGGGAGCTGGAAATATTTCAATCCACTATAAAATGTACCAGTATTTTTTGCTCAAATCAAAACTTTGCTTTTTTCAACTGCTATCATTCCATATTGTTCTTATTTGTTTCTGTGTTCACTTGTGATTCAAGATTTCTACACAAATAAACCACACAACTAGTACAAGGCACTCATAAGAAACATTTAACTAATTAAAGCCTACCAACAACAACAACAAAAAAACCCTGCAGGAAGAGGGATCAGAGGGTTCAGTCAAGCCTCGCTCCACATGAGCTGTGCCTGAAAAGCATTTCTCCTCATCACAGGCAGGAAACATCAATTCATCTGGAGAGTCCAATAATGCCAAGGACAACCAGGTGAGCACAGAGTCCATTATGTAGTTCTTATTCTAAGAGGGGGGAAAAAGGACAACAACAACCAAAAGAGAAGCTCCTATTTCTTATTATGATGGCAGACACATAATTACCTGACCGGGCTCCTGTAATTGCCAAGGTTTGCAAGAATCCGACTGATCAACCTCTTAGGCAAAAACCATTTTGCTCTTATCGCAAATGGGCTTTCTTAGTAATACATTTTAATTACTTACCATTCCACAATGACTGGGTGTATAAGAGTGTTGTTTACTAAGAAGCTAGTACAAAAAAATAATAACACAAAAACAACAAAGGATCACATTATACTTAAAAATGCAATATGGTACAAATGGTTACATTTCGTTTAATAAAACAACCATCTCAGACTTTTTTTCCAAAAGGGTTTAGGGTCAGATTGGGTTGATTTAAAATTGTAAGCACATACAGTTAACAAAAGAACAAATACTAGTGCAAAGAAAACAACAGTAACATTATTATTAATCAACAAATAAAACAAAAGTAAAAATGCTTGCTTAATTTAATTATATATGAAATTATGTTAATCATCAATACTCAGTACATCTAAGAGTTTGCTGCATCCTTAAATATAAATAGAAAAACAAGATCAGCAAACAAATTATAATTATGTTTATGCAATTTGATGCCAATTAAACATACTAACTAATCCCATCAAAGGAGTTCTCATGGCAGATGCTCCCTCTATTTGTATTTTGACGTCACTGCAGAACAAGAATGCAAACATGCAAACAAGTCATCGTGTCCCCATCAAGAGCGTTCAAATGTTTACAGGAATCAGTGGTTTACATTTGTTCTCACACTACATCACAAAAAAGAGGTAATGGGAGTGAAAATGTTTGAGAGCGATCTACTAACAATGCAGCAATTTATATTTGCGTAATGACTAACACAGTCTGTGTAGATCAGTCCATAACTACACATTCTTACAAAAGGGTGGAATCTTTAGTGAGACGGGGGGAGAACTGGAGAAACCAGATACCCAAAGAAGGGCTGCTTTACAAGCAAACACTATTTCTTATCAAATTCTGAGCAGTCAAGTGTTTGTAGAGTTAATGCATCTGTTCCCTATGTTCAGAAAATATGGACTTTATAATGTAAAATACTTTCATCTTTTTAAAAACTAGCTTCTTAGCTGGGTAACCCCAAAGCACTGTCCACATGTCATCTCTACATTATGAACTCCTGTTGAGGTTTTACATACTTCCATAAAATATATTCACCAATAAATCAAAGTTTATGACTTTTCATGAATGTTCATTCAAATTTTAAAAAACGTGTTTTATTGAAGAGATGCACATGGAACAGGACTTACACTAATGATTCATGCAATCACAACATCTGGAAGATTGTAGTACAAACACTATATCTGGTGCCACAGATAATTTTTTTGTTACAAAGAGGTACAATTGAAATGACCACTTTCATATTTACAAACACTATTACTGTTTTCCAACATGATAATGTTGGGCCAATCAGATTGGGAGAATTTTTGAAGTTGTCCTCCATCAAAGGATAGGATGACTTGTTTCAACCACATTCTCACCAAAGGAAATGTAGTTTAGGATCTGGTAGAGCACACAGGTAGTACGGAGCTAGCAGGTTAAAGACAATTTAATCAAAATTATTTTCATAGTCCTGGGTCGGAGACCTAATGTTTTAAGCTCTGGTGTTATTCTGTATTATGGGTTTTGTTCTGATTCTCTAGTATTGCTGTTTTTGTTACCTGGTGTTTCTGTTTTATTCCCATTAAGAGTTTAGCTCTTAGGTTTTGATTCTGTGCTCCCTCTGTTCGGTGTCTTTTTTGTCACTCTTGTCTCTGTGCCTCCCTCGTATGCCTGGTGTCTTATCCCTAGAGAAGGTTTAGTCTGTTCAGTTTTGCGTTATGTGCTTGGTGTTAAACCTGTCATGTCCACGTCTCTGTGTCAAGTCTGCTTTTGTCTCATGCTTTCTGTTTTTTTTGATAGTCTATCGTCAGTGTGCTAAAAGCAGATCTAGTCACTTGGCAGCCCTACTAATAAGGCCATAGTTATCTAAGTTTAACTTTAATTTTAGTAGTCACCAGGATATAAAAACTGATGTATATATTCACCAGTAAAATCTGACAAAAACTGCTTAAAATATTGTCTCAGTTTCCCCAAAATAATGTTTTGGGGAAAATAATTGTTGGGGAAAGCTTTCTTCAGCTGGAAGTTATCTGTCTACCACAACAGAATTCAACGTTGGATTCTTTGAGTGCCATTTCTTTCTCTTATAATGTCTCTGGTGGAATGTAGGGTAATGTCTAGAAAAGTTCAAGGATGCGGCGCAAGTGTTAAAAAGGCTTATTAAGGCACTGATATCCTTTAAGATATGTCTTAAGTTATTAAGATATTAACATTAAGGTTCAGTAATGGCACAGAAAAGAAGGTCACACTAGAACAGCTGGGCTTTAAAGATCATGACAGACATTTCTTGTATTTATTGCATAATATAAGAAATATAAAATGCTTTTTTCTTTACACTGTATGTCAAGTGGAAATAAAAATGAACCTTTAATATTCCAAAATATTTCTGGTCAAAACAAAATGCAAAGTGTGCAGGCTGGCCTACAATTTTGTTTCAGAGTATAGTACGGTGATTATGAGTCATAAGGAAAATTTCAAACCCTGACTTTGAATAGGTGAGATCGTTGTGCACTCTAATAAAATAACCTCTGAGTGGCGCAGTTATCATCGACATGACAATAACCAGCCAGCAGATAAGTCTGAGAAAACACAGACATCTGATGCTCTTTACCTGACTCTTGTGTCCAAAAAGAATTCATTGTAATTATATCTCTGGATGTCAATAGAATATTTTTTTTCTGGTTGTTTTGTTTTTTTGGTCATCCTGCCAAAGGACTGATGAGGTTCTGCAACGGCCAGTCATCCATCTGTTTGTCCCTCGAAAATTCACAAGAACTGCTAGTCCTTCTAGAGTTTGTCAGATTTCAGTGAAATGAATTAATTTGTTCTGAATTGAACTGTTTGTGAACCTCCTTGACTTCTGAATGGATTTTAATTCTTATCTTCTCAGCCAATGTCTGACTTACCTGGTCACTCATAAATGTCCTGATGATCCAATCTGCTAATCTAGTAGATGGATTAAAACCACCTGCCTGATGTTGTGTAGATCTCCCTTGAGGTCAACTAAACAGCTCTGACCCACTAAGGCATGGACAGGGGACCTCTGAGAGTGACATATCTCTCTGGCACCAGGATGTTGCCAGTGGATCCTTTGGGTCCTTTGAGTTGTGGGCCTGGGCCTCCAAGGATTGGGCTTGTTTTGGTGCATAACACGGATGCTTGATCGGATTGGGATCCAGGGAGTTTGCATCATCAGTGCCCCGGGCTCTTTATTGTTTTCCTCAAGCACTGCTGGGCATATAGATGCCACTTGGGAGTTCTTGGAGTTAGTCTACAACATTTTTTAAGTGGTTAGTTTATGTCAAGGTAACATCCACAAGAATACCAGAATTCAAGATTTCCCAGCAGAAACTGCACTGTAAAGAAGTGATCGCTGCTATTCACTGCACCTGGCAGTGATATTAATCTTTTGGCTGACTGGTATAGATGGTATAGACACCAATAGAAAATCGATCAGGTTATTTATCACCAAGGATTCAGTCAATAAAATTAATTCCCCTTTGATTTGCTGACAGTCTAAAGCAATTTTCACATTTTCTTTATTAGGCTCTGGGACAGCAACCTTTAATATTTAAATGAATCTCATTTCAGAGCTCTGCGGTTCTCAAATTAGAAATACACAGCAGCGAGAGCACACTCAGTGTTAAAATAATAAACTTAAATTAAAATGTTTATTTCACCGCTGAGCTAACGATTTTCTGCAGCATTAATTTCTTCTGTTATTTGCAAAAAGGCTGCATTTTACTGCTGCATTTTCAAGTTCTTTATAGATTTCGAATTAGGATTACCCCAAGGGGGAAAATGCATCTTAAAATTGAAGCCAATGTGGGAGTGTTAAAAACTGCAGTTTCTCTGAGTGGGACTAGAAGCTAGATGCAACTTTACAGCATTAGAAAGATTTAAATCCTGGTTTAGAAATAGTTGGTGCTCTATGGATCGTTTTTGTCCTCAATTTTATAACTCATCCACCTTGATAATTGAGTTAGGGGCAGGGCCACATTGATTGACAGGTGTCCTGACACTTCACAATGCAGAGTCCAAAACCAGTGATAGTTATTACAGTAGCTACATCTCCTATACTCTCTATGAACCCCTGAAGTGTTCCAAAGATAGATGTGAGGTGTCAAAAATGATAGAGAATGACAATGTGAAATTTCATGCTTCCTTTTTGTGAAATGCTAAAATTCCATAAACTCTTCAACCTTACTTTTAAATGTTTTAAAAAAAATGTTTTGAGGGGTCACACTCATTGCATATACATTTTTTATTGGATTTTTGAAAATTCACCATCTGATGCAGCAGTTTGTGTCTCTTCTCCAATTCTTAGTTTCAGAAAATAAAGTTAATATTTCACATGCTTCCAGTTTGACCTGCTCTGAAAATTTAACTTTTATAGACAATAAATAAAATACACATTGTGTCTATAGTTTAGAAAGGTCTGAATGTTTAGTGATGATAGATTTATCTGGCATCATTTAATTCACAGATAACTGGCATCTATAGTTAAGCCTATAAGTTTCTGGACAATGTGACAATGTTTTGTTTTTTAAAATATATATACTTTTGTCACTTGATTTCAGACTTTAATAAACAGTAATTCTTGTTTATTAAAGTCTGGTTGTTTGATTTAAAATCTGCTGTAGAGGCAAAATTACAATAAATTAATAAAGAGACAAATCTAACTCAAGTTGGCACTAGAGGAAAAACACTTTGGGGCATTTCTGTTGGCTTTATTTTTCAACTCAAGAGTTTGTCTCTTGGAATGGTGCAAAGCCAGAAAGGTAAAAACAACCTTTTCATTAATGTTGTCAGAAAGACCTGCACCAGCTTTGGTCCATGAACATCAGAGAATGCAAAATACAATTGCGTGTTTAAATTACCAGACACAGGCAGACTTGTCAAAAAAAAAATTTGTTAAACCGATGAATGTGGCTGTATCCTGATTTGACATAACATCAATATTCCAGCTATTTCAGAATCCAGAGCATGTCTCGAAAGCAAAAGGCTTGAATAGCAATATTATAATAAAGCTAAAGGAGAGCTGAGGGAGCTCTCAGAATCCATGCATCATATGTGACTATCAATTTGCCTGCTCTCTTTTGCTCACCTATCCTTTATGTATGCAAGATACCCACTTTTCCTGAAGAATACACTCCTGGTGTTATAGAAATGTAAAAAAAAGAAAAGGTGGAGCAGAGGGGTATCGAAAGAAAAACACAAAAGACAAAGGTGCAACTTATTGTTGGAACAAGGGCCAGTCAGGGAACAGATCAGCCATAAACACTAACAAACATTGTACATTGTGTATGAACTGTTCAGCACTAACCTGTACTGAAACCTATGATAGTTAATAATCTAACACACATAATAGTTTAAATAATTGTGTAATTTATCTATTTGTACAGTTATGGCCACAAATGTTCTATCCATATTCACGCATAGCTTGAGTGTTTATTATTTACCAAAAACAATAAATAAAAAAAACTATAAAAACATGTAAAAAGTGAATATGGCAGAAAATAGAAAATCTAGCCCCCATCCTGAATTTGATAAGGGGCTAAGATAATCGATGGATGAAAGGATGAATGAATGGATATAAAACCTAGATAATTTCTTCTGTGCTTTTCAGGTCCTTGTTTTTAAGCTTGCTTGGATCAGGAATAAAACCCCCAGGAACTATTCATTACACGTGACCTTTATACCAAAAGGTTAAATCGAAATTAGAAGCAACATCTGAAAACACTCCATCCATAACAATGCTGTGCGCTGACAGCTAAAAACCTTATGTTCCATGGATACAACAGAGGTACTAAAAAACGATTAAACAAATTTAGCAAATTGGAGAAAATTGATAACTATCAGTCTTCCTGCTTCTTTTAAAAATTTTCATTCAACACTTAATCTTTTATCATCACATGGTCAAGCACACCAACACTTTTGTGGCTGTTGACACCATAGCAAAGCCATGTAGAGACATAGTTTTTTTTCCCCATTCTCCACTGCTTCATTCACGTTTCATAATCATTTAGTACAGGTTTCACATGCTTCATGACTTACAGTGGAAAAAGTAGAAAAATGAAGTGTTTTGCAGTCATCGACTACTGGGCCAAAACACACCGCAGTTTAAAGTGAATTTGTATTTATTATTAATAATAATAATAATAATAATAATGATGATGGATTGGATTTATATAGCGCTTTTCAAGGCACCCAAAGCGCTTTACAAAGCCACTATTCATTCACTCTCACATTCACACACTGGTGGAGGCAGCTACAGGTGTAGCCACAGCTGCCCTGGGGCAGACTGACAGAAGCGAGGCTGCCATATCGCACCATCGGCCCCTCTGGCCCACACCAGTAGGCGGTAGGGTAAAGTGTCTTGCCCAAGGACACAACGACCAGGACAGAGAGCCCGGGGATCGAACCGGCGACCATCCGGTTACAGATACGCTTCCCAACCCCCTGAGTCACGGTCGCCTATTAGTTAATATTGATGCTTAATTTGAGCAGAGCATTTTTGATTCTAACTTGACAATGGTTACATTATTTACTTATATAATTAATAGGTGAATGAAGTAAAAAAAAAATGTTGATTGACTTCTAGCTCAACTATGCAAGGTCTGAGCCCTAGTTTAATATTAATTCTTCTCACCAACATGAGTTACAAATAATAGAATAACTGAAGGCCCTAATGTTATTTATAGTGATGTCATGGCTCATGGCATTTCACTTCACATCACCAAGTCCAGTTACTGCACAAAAAAGTCACACAAGATTGACAATGAAAACACAATATGAAATTGAAATTTCCCAACATGGTTCTGACACAAAAATAAGTTAGTTTTACATCATTAGTTAAAGCTAATTTGTGATTCTCCATAATCATTTCCAGCTTATAAAGTTGTTTATAAAATCTATAAGAATCTAGGTTCTGTTATGACTTTGAATTGATCAAAAGTATGTTAAAATGTTAGTTATTCAATTCATTCACTACATGCAACAGTGTCTGACTTGTCCACACCCAAAGCAAGTGATTATATGCAAGTGTGTGTTTAAAGACAAGACGAAGTAAAAAGACATGGAAAGTCAGGCCTGATAGACATATTTTTAGAGATAGTTGGGCTTTAAATTTTAAACTCGCTGATGTATTCATGCTTAAAGTGACATTATCCTGTCTTTATAGCTTTTTTCTTCAAAGTTGCACATGTGGCCTTTAGCAAATCATGAAAGAATACCAATCCTGACATACTGTAGTACAAGTATCAAGTGCATACTTTGTGCTGAATTCATTTCTGTATTAGTTGACCCTATGTTCTGTTACCATATTGGTCCAACATAAACAAAAAGAAGCATACTAACCCCTCCAAAACCAAAGAAGTGAGCCAGCACTTGATTGTTGATGAAGGAGCTCTGGGCAGGGTTAGCCAGCCTGGTCCAGCAGGTGGCTGATTAAGTATGTGCCAGCCTCCACCATGAGAACCATCCATTCTTGCACCAGGTGGCCCATCAGAAGATTCCTCGATCCAGGCTCGTTAATTCACTCAGTGCCCTAAACAGTAAATAACAGTAGTGGTGAATGTACACTGACTAAATTGAGGCTTTTTTTAAGCTACAGTACAGTAAAGAAACCAGACTTTCTTGTAGTTTTTATATTGGTCTTTAGCAGTAGTTCCCCAGGATTCCTGAAAGAATTCAAAGCTTTTCTCTGGGTGGTTTTGCTCATTTTCAGAAGAAGGTTTTTGTTTGTTTGTCAAACCATTTAAGAATGACCTGTCATTCAAGGATTGATCTGGCGGTTGTCAGAAATAACGCAGATTTAAGGTATTTCCACACTCGGTTTCTTTTTTTTCCAATTCAATTAAATTTTATTTATATAACGCCAATCACAACAACAGACGCTTCAAGGTGCTTTCTATTATACAGTAGAGCCTACAATAATAGATACAGAGAAAACCAAAACAATCATATGACCTCCTATGAGCAAGCACTTTGGTGACAATGGAAAGGAAAAACTCCTTTTTAACAGGTAGAATCAGGCTCAGGGAGGGGCGGGGCCATGCTGCAACTAGTTGGGGTGAGAGAAGGAAATTATTGTAAATTATTGGTATTTTACTCGGCCCTGAAAATCTTAGAAATATGGTATCTAACCAGATTCTTACTCTGGATGGCATTACCTTGGCCTCCAGTAACCCTGTGAGGAACCTTGGAGTCATTTTTGATCAAGACATGTCCTTCAATGCACATATTAAACAAACATGTAAGACTGCTTTCTTCCATTTGCGCAACATCTCTTAAATTAGAAATATCCTGTCTCTGAGTGATGATGAAAAACTAGTTCATGCATTTATTACTTCTAGGCTGGACGACTGTAATTATCAGGAATTCCTAAAAACTCCCTGAAAAGCCTTCAGCTAATCCAAAATGCTGCAGCAAGAGTACTGACAGGGACTAGAAAGAGAGAGCAGATTTATCCTGTATTGGCTTCCCTTCATTGGCTCCCTGTTACATCCAGAATTGAATTCAAAATCCTGCTCCTCACATACATGGTCTTAAATAATTAGGCCCCATCTTATCTTAATGACCTTGTAGTACCATGTCACCCTATTAGTGTTCTTCGGTCTCGCACTGCAGGCCTATTGTTCCTAGAGTATTTAAAAGTAGAATGGGAGGCAGAGCCTTCAGTTTTCAGGCCCCTCTTCTGTGAAACCAACTTCCCATTTAGATTCAGGAGACAGACACTATCTCTACTTTTAATGTTAGGCTTAAAACTTTCCTGTGGTTTCTTTTCCTGATCTTTGCATGTTTTATTCTGCTTATTGTTGATCCATTTACTGCTGGAAAATGGAATTCTGTTGCTGGATCATCAACAGAAATGATTTTTCATCAAATTGTGTGCTTCATTATTTCTGTTGATAAAGTATATAGTATAGGTATCTAGTATATACCTCTATGTAGATACCTGTGTAACAACTTTAAACCCCATCTATTAAATTATTAAATTGTAGAAAGCTTTTTTCCCCAGGGATGATCAGGTTTGAAGTATTTGGTCAGTTGACTGTAGCTAACTAACTAGTGAGAGTTGATCCACATGCTGATTGCATTCAGCTGACCCCCCCTCCAAAAGTGTGTTTCTCTTACTGTTGATTTTAGCTTGTGAAGATTTAGCAGTTCTACTGGAAATACTGTTAACTGTCTTCTTTATTTACTGCATATCAGTACAAATCCCTCCACTGCAGCATGAAACTATTTATGTTCACAGTTCAAACAACATTTTATCTTCCCCTCACTGCTGCCCTCATCCTGAACTTGTTCTTCACAGCTTTGCCTCTTTTTGCTCCTCTCTCACGTCTGCACCATTGGTCTCTTTATCATTGATGACACATCAATATTCCAGGAACAGAAACGTTTTGATCCTCTACTGTCTCCAGTCTAAGACTGTCCTGGAAATAACTGCTGACTAGTTGTTATATTGTAGGCCACCTTAAGAATTTATGAGTTGTGTTCTAACCTCAGGGTAACCTCCTACATCCTCCACATCAATACCCAGCAAATGTCCAAGGCCATGGGGCATGATTACAGAGCCCAGGTGGACCTTCATCATGTCCTTCACGCTGCCATGTAGGATGCCAATCTTTACAAGTTCTTCCAGGTGAACCCTGTCAGCCAAGCCGTGCATGTCGGTTCACTTCACACCTTCGAAATACACATTTTTGTCAATAAACAGAAAAAGTGTTAAAAATGTAACTATGCATGTTATTTAAAATTTACTGAATTGTCAGTGTAATTCACAACGACATTATTTTCAAGACTCCAACTGTATATTTTTCTAACTACTGAAAGATTTTAAAAAGACATCACAGTTATGATTTGTACTTAAAAAGAAAAGCATATTTCTATAATATATTATCATGTAACCCTTAAGTTTTTCTACATGACCATTTCCATAATTGAATAGAAAATAATATAGCCTGGTCTGATCGCGGCCATTACAGCATGTGAAGATTTCAGGATGGCCTCATAGATGGTCCTCTGAACCTGCCGTTAGCTAGGAAGGAGCAGGTGATGTCTGAGGACAGCAATAGCACTCTCCACCCATGTCAAACAGACTGCATATCTTACATGCTTGAGTGCAAAAACGTGTATAGATTTCAGAAGTCACTAAAGGTCACAAGAACCGTAACCATGTCACTTGATGGCCTTCACTAAATATTGTTGAGTGGAAAAATTCCTCATGTAGGAGAAAAAAGCCCCCACCCCCCAAAAAGGTACTCACCACATATCTCCATTTGTAATCGTCCTGTCATTAGGAGCCCCAGGATGACCATAATAGATGACAGACGGATTAATGACACTGGTGGGAATAAACAATGCATACATTAAAAAGACAACTAGTAATAAAACATAAATAACTATTAATCTTCAAAGAAGAGAATACATTAAAGCATCAAACAGATTCCAGTCTCTTGTTTTAAGCTCCTAGTTTAACCAGGAAAAATGCTTTCATCTACGGGCAACTAATCCTTACAATGTTCACAATACATGGCCTTTAACACAAAAGGCCAGAACATGATTAACAACATCTCCCAATTTTTCACCCATAATGATGCTGCTAGGTCACAGCTAAAGGGGGGATGTTAATGTATCTTTTTTAATGAGCACAGTTTGTTTTGCCAACAAGTCACCAGGGATACAGAAGAGATGCATGGAGCCTGCTCAACTATGTCATAAACTCAGCATTTTGTGCTCTAAAAGAACAAAGGAACAAAGTATGTGGTGCTCTAATGCCTAGGGCTATGGTCTCAGGGTTAGCTGCTCGAATGTTTGATCAATATGCTACAATCACCGACATTAGACTCCCAAAGACAAAAACACTACATCAATGATCTTTGTTCATTAATTTTTGCACCAGGAGGATCAGACTGAAAATACCTTTTTAACTAACTTAACCTAAAATGGTCCAATTTATTTCACGTTTATATTTACTAAACATCTTCTCGAGATTAATAGATTTTATATTTGAGGAGTCGTTTGTGTGGCTGTATTTTGTTGACAAAGATGGTCCAAAAGTGAAATCGAAACTTTGCACCAGTTGTGCTCAAGCATCTCAACAAACATGGCATCATCTAAAAACTGAAGGCTAACTTTTGTCTGTCTTAGAGTGCCACATTTGGTGCAGACATAAAGCAGATATAATTAATTAAAACTCAGTCATTGCAAGCATTTGACTGATCTAAGTGCAGGTACATCTGTACTTTCTTTGTTTGTATGAAGTCCTTAGAAATAAATCAGGTAATGGATCAATTAATAAATCCTCATGATGCACAGATACACATAAGTAAATAAGTAAATAAAGTTGATTTATATAGCACCTTTCACAGACATGTGTCACAAAGTGCTTTACAAGAAAGGTAAGAAAACACAATACAGTTATAAATACATCATAAAAACCCTGGTCTAATTAAAAGCTTTTTGAAATAAAAATGGTTTTAGCTGCTTTTTGAAGGTCTCCACCGACTCCAGACACCGTAGAAATAGTGCATTCCACAGTCTGAGTGCAACAGCTTGGAAAGATCGGTCCTTTCGAATTCTAAAACGAGTGTGGGGGACCATTAAAAGGTTTTGATTCGATGACCTCAGGTTATAAAAAGAGGTATGTGTACGAATCAAATCATCAATACAGGGAGGGGCCTGTCCCTGTAGTACTCTAAAGGTTAAAACTAGAATTTTAAAATGGAACCTAAATCTGATTGGTAGCCAGTGTAGTGACTTTAAAACAGGAGTCATATGAGCTCCCTTGTTTCAAGTTCACTTGTCCTCTCCTGGAAGAAGAGCACACATATACGAATTGTGACACATTTCTCCTTTAGTGTAGCAGTAGAGTTGGAAGAGACTGCAAAGAAGAAAAAACTTTTGCTGTCCTTTTCCTGACTCCATGCTTTTTAGGAATTTGTTGAAGTCATTCACTTTTTAACCACCACATTGTCAAGCACAGGAAATACCTCAGTCGCAATACTCCACACCTCACCACTGTGCTCATATGTCCTGCACCACCCTCACATACTTTTCTGCCACTCCTGACTTCCTAATACAAGACTACAGTCCCTCTCCTGGTACCCGATCATGTGCTTTCTCTGTATTTACAAAGGCACAATGACATTGTGATATTCTCTTGATACCTCATATCTTCATGGTATGGCTCATCACTTCATCCATAGTTACTACAGCTCCTCTCATCACCATTGTTCCACTGCACAGTATGTCCACAGGACAAACCGTCTTTCCACTCTTGATCCTCTTCATTGTTGCCCTCACTTCTGCCTTACTAATCCCTGTCCACTTTCTGATTCACCAGCGTTCTCTTATCCATCCTACTCTCTGTTTCCTTCATTAATCAGCTATTAAAGTGTTCCTTCCATCTTTTCACTCATTAGTACATTTCCATCTCAGTCCTTAACCACCCTGACTGGCTGCACCATCCAGCAAAATCTCTTTGTCTAACCAATCAATACAAGTCTTTTTCTCCTTACTTAGTGTCCAGCTCAAATACAACTCACTAATAGCCTCTTCCTTTTCCATTCCCCCTTTGGTATGCTTAGCTTCCCAGTGCTCCTGTCTACTTTCATCATCTCCCTGACTATCCCACTTTTTCTTTGCTAATCTCTTTCAATGAATGCTTTACTGTACTTTTGCATTCCACCACCAAGTTCCTTGCCCTCTTTCCTCTGTCCAGATGATACACCAAAGACCTTCTTGGATGTTTCCCTCATCACTTCAGCTATACTTTCCATGTCATCTGTTGACACTTTCCTACCACCCAGAGCCTGTCTCAGCTCCTCCCTGAACTCTGTGCATCATTCTTCATCTTTAAGTATCTACAATTTAATCCTTGCCTCTGCCTTCACTTGC
>NW_005187426.1:2261260-2268221 GCF_000239375.1 Pundamilia nyererei
CACACACACACACACACACACACACACACACACACACACACACAACAATACAGTGAAAGTGTCTGCATAACATCTACATAGGTTAGTGTGGAATAAATCCATTTGCTTGTGCTTCCATGTCTTGTCACTAAACACAGCCCTTACATCTTTCTAATGTAAAATGTAAAAAATAATAGTAATATTCCCATTTACCTCTCTATTTCATATTTTTCTGCCCCCTTTTTTAATAAAAAAAAAAGTAACTATATGCAGTTATCAAGCTTGAAAATTACTTGTTTCTGCTTTTCCTAAAAATGATTTCCAAAGAACATTAAAGAAAGACGTAAGGAATTGCTTTAGTGTTAAAGTTTATTGGTCAAATATTATCACAGGATCCTAACACCTTGAATCCTTTGGGTGAGCTTGAACATTTTTCTTTTTGAAATTTTGGTATGTTCAAGGATGGTTTGTTTAACTCAGGAGGATCTAACCATTTTGTGGGCTTCGCTGGAAATCCTGTTGGTGTAGCACAGGACCTCCAGCTCCATATGAGATGGCTACAAACAGAAGGAGGAGTAACCAGCTGTCTCTCTGACCAGTAAACTCAATGCACATTACAGTGAATCTACAGCCATGCAATAAATAGAAAACAACTCTTACACTTAAAGAAAACTTTGTTCTTTCTAAGAGGGGGCCCATATTCCTGTCTTTTGAGGAAAAAATTGTTGCGATATAATTTATGGAGTCAACAGTTTGTGTCAAAGCAAAAGTGCTTGTTTTTGTCAGTGACAGGTTCAGATGCAATCTTGAAACTTGCAGACACAATTAGTTTTTACAGCTTCTCTAGTAAGCAGACACATCAAATGGGAAGTTATGCACAGCTTTTCACATGCACAAAAAAAATGTAACATGTAAGTAATGTATAACAAATAAGAATATGTTGGTGGTTTATTCTGCTTCAAGTATCCTCAATAGAGAGCTGTCCCAAGTGGCTGATCTTTGTGTGTACTTTAAGTGATATATAACAGAGTTATTAAATGGCACAGAACAAGCATTTATACTTTGACACGGTCAATTACCCAGCAGGATTACATACATACCACATTGTGGATTACATTATAACACAATCAGCAGCTATTTTGCAGCTGCTGATTGTGGTATTCAAGCTCAAAATGACACCGATTCCACACACCCAACAGACATAGTTTGAAAAAAAAAAAGCCAACACTTAGTGCAATATTTGTACTCTAAAGACTGAAATAAACCTAATATAAACTGCTAAAAGAGGAATGGTGCAAGGACCATGTGTCACACAGCTTTTAAATGAGATCTTGTCATTCCAGTGGAAACTTTGTAATCGACTGCTGCAGAACTGATGAAAATGTTTCAGTCCACAACTAATGTAAGTTTTAGACCTAAATCAAATTTTTCCTTTGCTTGCTGATTCATACTATTATATTTTTTTGTGTGCGCATGTTGTAGCTTATTAATGAAGCGAATTAAAGTTTTTTTTTCCCCCACAAATGAACAACATAAATAACACAGGGCACTCACCCCAAACACAGGCAGTAATTAACATAAAAGGGAAAGAAAGCCCATGAAAAGACAGCCATGCAAGCTGGAGTAAGAAGAGGGGGCAGAGGGTTCAATCAAGCCCTGCTTCCCAGGAGGTGTGCCTGAAAAGCATTCCTCCTCATTTTAGAAAATGTCAATTCATCTGGAGGGTGCAAACCTTAATGCCAAGGACAACCAGGCAAGCACGAAGTCCATTACATCTACACCGACCCACTCATAAATTGAGAGGAAGGGGAAAAAAAGAGACGTCTATAAGAGAAGTCACTGTTTTTGATAGCAAACACGCCATTACCCAACTGTGCAGCTATAACTGCAGAGGTTCGTGAGAGTCTGACTAAATACAATCTTAGGCAAAAGCTTTTTTATTCTTATCTTAAGTGGACTTCTTCAGTAATACATTTTAATTACCTACCATTGCATTCATGAGTGGGTTTAAAAGACTGTTGTCCACTTGGAAGCTAATTAAAAAAATTAAAATGAAAATGTTTTACTGCTGTTCATTATGTCTTGTCTTGCAAAGCACTTTGTAACATTGTTTTTGAAAGGTGCTAAAAAAGTGTATAAATAATAAAAATAATAATTAAAGTAATAATCAACAAACACGAGACAGCTTGGTTAACTGAATTACATTTCAAATTTAATTAGTCAGCAGGAATCAGTATATCAAGTTTTCTGCAACATTAGTTAAAAAATAAAAATAAAAACATCCATTACGAAAGTATAATTATGTTGATAGTTATCTTGCTAGTTGGTGAAATTAAACATACTACATACAAATTTTCTGCTACTTTCAGGCTGCAGAATAAAGGTCATTTTAGAAGGAACCATTGTGCCTATGTGGCCTCTCTAGCACTCAGCAGCACACTGAATGATATAACTCAAAAGACTTTATTACTTCTCTGCCAGCAGCCTAAATGTCACCTAATAGATTCCTAATTCAATGCACACAGATAATAAAGTGATATTTTAGTACTGTTACTATTATTAATAAAGCTAAAATTATTTCTTGTATTTATTGTATTCCAACCCTCTTTATCCTCAAAATCTAAAATCCATTCATCCATTCTAGCAGCTTAACTTCAGTTGTATTAAAGAAGGCAGATGGATTTTGAGTTTTGACTTAAATAAGGGAAGAGAGCCAATATTCCAGAAATCTGGAGGAAGTGAATTTCAAAATTGAGGGGGCAGAACGGCTGAAAGCTCTGTGCCCCACAGTGGTGAGCTGGGCAGAGGGAACAATAAGGTAAGTGGCGGACAAAGACCTAAAGGAATGAAAAGGAATAGTAATGTGGACTAAATAACATAAGTAGGGAGGGGCCAGGTCACGGATACTTTTGAAAGTGAGAAGTGATATTTTGAAAGGCAGCCAGTGAAGCAGTTGAAGAACAGGGGTGATGCGCTCTCTGGAGGGTGTGCAAATTATGATCTGGGCTGCAGAATTCTGCCGGAGTTTCAGTTCATGAAGGGACCTGTTAGGGAGACCAAAGAGAAGAGAATTACAATAATCAATCCGAGAAGTGACAAGGCTATGGAAAAGCATAGCAGCAGCATGGGGCTGGGAGGCTGGGGACGATTGATGTTATCTAAGTGGTAGTAGGCGGATCGGTGATGTGATTAATATGAGACTGAAATGTCGAAACTGTCGAGGATGACACCCAGACTCTTAACCTGAGGGGAATGAAGGATGGAGGAGTTGTCAATATTAATGGAAAACTTGTGGGATTTGGTTAGTGTGGAAGCTGTGCTCATGAGTAGTAGTTTTATTACTAATGAGTTTTAGAAAATTGGAGGAGAACCATGATTTAACCTCCATGAGACAGTCAGAAAGGGAGATGGGTGGAAAGGTGAAATTGGGTTTGGAATAAATATACAGGTGAGTGTCATCTGTGTGACAGTGAAAGTTAATATTGTATTTCCAAAATATGTGACCAAGTGGAAGCATGTAAATAATGAATAAAAGAGGCCCCAATACTGAACCCTGGGGCACACCAGCAGAAACAGAAAATGAACCTGAAGAGTAAGATTTGAGTTTAATGAACTGAGAGCGATCTGCATGATATGAGGTGAACCAGGCAAGGGGGGTATGATTAATGCCAATGAATGCAAGTCTTTTCAGAAAGATAGTGTGAGAAATCATATCAAAGGCCGTTTTAAGCAGCTTATTATTATTATTTTTTATAATAAATGCAATGAAAGAGATTTGATGTTTTCCATGACAGAATCATGTCTGTCACTTGAAGAACTGAAGATCAAAGGCATTCGATTCTGATTTTCAGCCTTGTCCCTTGCACACAGTTATTTCTCCAGATTCGCTGAATCTGTTGATGATATTATGTACTGTTGATGTACTGTGCAATAGTACTGTGCAATGTACTGGTTTTTTTGGGGGTTTTTTTGCCTGTCCCATTTGGTTCTTTAGCCGTCAGAATTGTTGTCCGAAGACCAACAACGATACCCAATGGATTTATTTTGCCAAATGGATCATCATGGCATTGCCGTATTGGTCCATTTGATCGACCTTTGTTTTTATTATTTATTTAATTTTATTTTCAGTTGTTACAGACGGGACAGACATGAGTGGGGGATAGGAAAGGGAGAAAGAAAGAGGAAGGAAAAGAAAAACACCTGTTGAGAGAGAAAGAATAGAAAACAAGCAAAAAAAACCAAAGCAACATACTAAACACAACACCATCGCATTAATCTAGCTAAGTGTAAACAGCAGTAAATACTAAATATTCAATGTTGTTGTGCAGCACGCAGGACAGACAGCGCACAATGTGCTTTGAAGTAGCAGCCAAGAAAGGTGTGATTTAAGTCTACGAACAGTGAACACCCGTGTGCACACCTGTGTGGATCAGCGCGCTTGTATTCAAATGGTTTCCACATGTAATGGTCTGCAAGAGGATGTAGAGAGCCATAGCCCTGTCCCCCAGGGCATGAAGCAGGCATGGAGGAGATCCAGGCCCCAGACATCCAGAGGCCCCAGAGTGCGAGAGCCCAAGGAGGACCACCGGAGGGGCATCCGTGCCACCCTCATGGGAAGGGCTGAGGATCCCCAGACGAGGGGTCACCCAGTAGCCACTGAGCAGAAGCTAGAGGGGGCTGCACCGGCGTGCCCGCCGGCTCTGCCGGCAGCCAGCTGTGCCACAGTGAACCAAGCCGCAGGCCCAGAGGCCGGAGGCCTGAGGGCTCCCCGCGCCCCGGAAGAGGCCTGACCGAGCAACAGGCACCAGGCCCCGCCAAATAGCCACCGGGAGTGAGCTGGTACATACCTGAGCGCCCAGCCCCGGACACCAAGAACCACCAATGTACCGACCCCTGAGGGCATCGGTCACCGGCAGGGAGTGTGGTGAGGGGAGATAGGCCTCCACCCTTTGGAGGGCCTGGGAGTTCCCAGAGAGGTGGAGTCTAAGACCCGACCTGTGCAATGTACTGTTGATGTACTGTGCAATGGTCTTCATAATTTTACATTGAGGAACTTAATTCTGAAACTGTTCCACAATTTGGAGATGAAGTATTTTGGAAACCGATGAACCTTTGCCCATCTTTACCTCTGCGAAACTCTAACAAGTCCATCCCCAAGATGCTCTTTTTTTATCTTCCGTTATGTTACTCTTCTGGTGCCAATTAATCTAATTAGTTAGCAAAATCTTACTCCATCTGTTTCTTTTAAGTATCAGCCTTTTACAGCCTTTTGTTTCCCCTCCCCCACCCCACCCCACCCCAACCTTTTTTTAGACATGTTGCTGCAATCAAATTCAAGATGAACTTGTATTTTTAATGAAATAGTAAAATGTCTCACTCGTTGTATGTTTTTATTTACATTCTGATCAGCTTTCCAACTTTTCTGGCATTGGGGTTATAGTTTATGAATGAAAAACCGTTAATGTTAGCAGTAGTTGTAAATCTAAGGAGTAAAACACACATCAGTCAACTAAAGCAAGATGAAAGAACTTTGAAGTCCACGGAATTCTTTCAACAGCTTATTTGCAGCCAAGAAGGCAAATGTAACCTGATGGATGTAGAACTGCATCTATTATTTAAGAGAGCCAAAGATATGGAAACTAAAAACACTCTCCCAAAAATAAATAATAAAGATGAAAACCAAATACTTTTACATCACAAATTCAAGTATTTAAAGGTAAATTGCCAGAATTTTAAGCAGGGTATTGCCCTGAAGTATGTGTGCATGAATACCTCCCAAGTCTGAGCACTGCCTAAAATATTCATGACCTGCTTTGGATAAGAAAGAAATATTGTCCTCCTCTTGGTTTGTCTATAAGTAGCACTGTCACATGAATGCTGAACACCACCAACTCTGTCTTTTCTAGATCTCAGCTGTGGGTCATGCAGTTTACTTTTTCCAATTTTACTTGCTGTGTTTAGCTGGTATTACTTCATGGAAAAACTGGCAGATGAGTTGTGTCTTAACTTGTGATTAATAAAGGTATCTAACACCCAGGCAGGTACGAAGATGTAAAATCACCTGAAATATAATCTGAAGAACAAATCATCAATAGGACAAAGTTTAAATATGGAAATAATTGTAAAATTATGTGATCATTTATTACCAATTTATAGGCAAATTTTCGGTCGTCAATGCTCTTATATTGTACTTTGCATATATTTTATGATTTGTTAACATGAACACCTCCAGAATAGCTCTGGTGCTGTCAATCCACCAGCACAGCTCCCCTGGGAATCTGCTGTCAACACTGATAGACATAATCGTTTTCCCAGTCTCTCAAAACATGCAATTACAAAGAGCCTGAACTTGATTGCATTTTTCCCACTGGGCTGTCAAAATGAAGCAAATTAAATTCCATGTTACAAATTTAAATAATAAAATTCAATATAAAAGTCCACTAAGAGTATTGGTGGTTGAGATCTTTCACCATTGTGCATTCTAATGAACTGTTGCACCAAACGGATTGTTGCTGTGATGCTCCATGTGCTTTGGGGGAGCCAAAAACTGGGTTGTGAACTGTCCTCTGGGATTTCACATCATCCCACAGAAATATCAGCACAGGTCCCTATTATCACATTACAGGTGATCTTAAACTTTTAAATGCATGTTCATTTAAAATTTCAATAACATGACTTTCTCACAAGATTTAAATGAAACGGGACCTGCCATAACAAGGCATGCATTCATGCCTACTGTAGAAGAAGTAGCACAGTGAGGATTCTTTTTCAAAAGCAACATCAGCATTTTTTTTTATTGAAAGTTTTGTAATTATGACAGTCATCCACATGAAAAAAAACAAACACAGTAAAAAAACCAAACAAACAGCTCATGATCATCACTTCACCCTCATGGTGTGTTTAGACCAAACACAAATCCCTCTTTTCCCATGATTACATATAGAGATAAAAATTTGGGCCTCAGTCATCTTTATGGACCACC
>NW_005187426.1:2268510-2279465 GCF_000239375.1 Pundamilia nyererei
AAACAAACAAACAAACAAAGATACTACGCACTAACAATAACATAATGGCACAGTGAAACCCGCAGATCAGGTCCCATGTCGTTAGGTTTTTACTACTGTCCACTCAGCACTTTACAGTCCATCCATGATCATTTTCGGAAGGGTATTTCCAGTCTCTTTTATAAACTACCTTAAAAACAAAAACAAAAAAAAACGTGACCACGTCCTTAGTAGACCTTCCATCTTCCAGTAGTTGCATGAATATCTCATCCCACGTTACCACCTTCAACAAATCTCTCCCACTTTCTCCAGTTTTTATGAAATTGGTCCATTTTTAGGTTAAAAAAAAAGTAAGTTTTTCCATTCTATATATTTCCTCCATTATTCCTATCCAATCTTTCTTTGTTGGGGGCTCTTTCTGCAGCCACCTCCTGGTAAGCGCTTTTTTGCCAGCTCCCAACAGGATGTTTATCAAAAATGTGTCCTTTAAGGAGGCTGCTGATGGGATATCGCCCAAGTACACAGTACAAAAATCCAAATTTAGTTTGAGACAAGTCACCACACAACATCAGCATTTTTAAACACATAAACTTCTGAAAAATGTTAGGAGAATCAGATTATTACACTTTTTGAAGTTGCCCTTTATGACAGCCCCAGGCCTTGTGTCAGTCTTGGTTTTTGGGCCTGCCTGTTACCTCCTTATTTTTTAGGTCTTAATTAACAGCTCTTCCATTCTAATAGAGGAAATTATTTCAGCTGCTTGGGAGCCCATACAAGCCCGTGGCCTTCCAAGATGTCTCTCTCACACTCTCCCTCTCTCTGACTGATCCCTTTCAAGCACCCAGATGTGTTTTGCTTTGTTTTTGTTTTTTTGGTTTGCTTTCATTTGCTTTGGTTTGATTGTGTTGTAGTTATCCCTAGTTTAAGCCACACATGCCCTTAGGCTAACTCCTATTCTCTTTCACATTTTTTATGATTATGATTAATACATTTTGATGTGGTGAATATTGTTCCTCTTTGGAACTCCCTTCTTTATTATAGTTTAAATGAGCCAGGCATAACTTCTCACATGTGGCACAGAGCAAGAAATGGCATATATCAGCAGAGCTGTCATAACTGAAAATAGTGCATTTAATTTAGGCTCAGATACTGCCTGGGTAGAGCATGCAGGAGGCAGAACACATCAAGACCACCTGCTATTTGTGAATACACCCGACTATTAACTGTACTTTTCACACATCAGTATAATTATACATCATACTGACTTTGTACCGGGGAGCTGAAAGGTTAGACTGTTTAATCAATGTCCTTCTAAAAGCAAGTCTCACTATTCATCTTGAACAGCTCTAGGCACCAATTTTGATTCATTATCTAAATTACCTTTAATTTAAATAGTTACATGGATATAAAAACTGATGTATAAAAGCAGAAGTCAAATATGATAAAAGTTGTTCAAAGGGTTTCTTACCTTTGCCCCAAATTAAGGTTGTAAGATGCTTTGACCACACCAGAGAGGCTGGACTGTAGAACCAACACTGACAGACTTACAGGTGTAGTGCACCTCATCAACAGCATACTTCTCCCTCAAGTGCTCTTTAGGAAAGATCGTGTCAAAAAAATGAAAAACATAAAACCGACATAAACGAGTGCACTTAGCAAACTATACACATGAAGTCAGAGAGATTTTAAGAGGCTCTCTTAAAACAAAACTGATGGGTTATGTTATAACTTTGAAGTCCAGTTTTGAGGACAGAATTCAGACAAAAGATTATTTTACATTTATAGATAAGGGAAAAGCAAATGGTCAGATGGTCAGTATCACATTATAATGTTGATCATCTTAAACACGTTAACAATCGATATGGAGCAACATTTATTTAATCCATAACGTGTCACATTCACAATTTTTAAAGTGGAACGATCAAATTTGCAATTTCACATAATTTTGTAGTTATTTAAGTAAATAAATACAAATGTACTGTTCGTGAACTTGCAATTCTGCAGCAGTGCTGTAGTCAAACAGCCCTGAGGCAATTTAGATAATGATACCAAATATTAAATTAAATTTGGCAATAATAATATTGAAGGTTCAGCTCACTGCTATGGACTAGCTGGTGATGGTGTTGGCCTTGTACACAGCTCTTTGAGGATCAGTGTGACTCACTTTCCAATCCAAGCAGCATAGCTCTCGGGCAGTTTAGGAACAAAAAGAATGGAGTCCACATCAATGGCTCCTAAGCAGTGAGCCTCAGTCACTCCAAAAGCCCGGTGGAAGAAAGACTCCTGTACAATTCAAGAATCAGTTACAGGATTAATGAGCTAGCTTTGTTCAAAAGAAATATAAGAGCTTCCCATTGTCAGGCCACTTGTGACATCAAAAATAACCTTCAATATGGCAACTGATGTCTGTTCAAATTCACGTGGTGGAAAACCCAAGATTATCGCATCCACTTAACACACTGTTTACTGCTACAACTACACATGTTTCTTTTCCAGCTATTTATTTATGAGTGACTTATGTATGTATGTATGTATATATATGTATATATTGTACTATTCTTAGTTAGCGTATTGTCTGTCTTGTCTTAATGTTGGTTTATAATGGAGCACTCTAACAAAAAATAATTTCCCCCAGGGATCAATAAAGTATTCTGATTCTGATTCTGATCATACAGATAAGTGATTCCTATACAATGTGCAGGTTGGTCTGCATACTTGTGACAGAGTATGGTTGATTATGAGAACTGGAGAAACTTGCAACTTGACTTTCACCAAGTGAGGTGTTTATCCACTCAAATCAAATGCACTCTGGGTGATCAGACACAACCAAGAGCAAACTCACTGCTGGCTTAAGGCCCGAGAAAGAATGAATAAAACCAAAATTACAAAGTACCTACCTGTCTACAGAGGACATCTGCAGTACCTCTGTGCCTTTTCTCCTCCCTGCAGCACCACTACTGACTTTGGCATCACACTATCTTTGGCTTTCAGCCCCTGGCACAGTCACCATCAGTTCTCGGTAAAAAGGGCAGAGAACACCCTCAGGGTGTCATTGCCCAGCCAGTAGACAGGTCTGAAAGGACAGAAAGACAAAATATCTCAACGTGGCTCAGGGTGGAGTAGAGAAAAGGATTCATAATTGAAGTCTAAATTATAACTGTCCTGTATCGAAGAGCACAAGCCTGGAAACACAATCACCACACTGACCATGCTGCTTGCATCATTTACTTATTCTCTGATATCCTGATATTTGTATCACACTAAGATTAAACGACTTTTAGCTGCTCCCTTAAATGCGAGCGGTCACCACAGCATGCAGTTCTGCATATTTGTCTTTGCCAGACTTTTATGCAAGATGGTCCTCCTAATGCAACACCCGAGATATGATTCAGTGTTGTCTTCTGATTTTCTCACAATAGAATTTGGTTTCCCAAAGAAACCAAACCTTTCCATAATTCCATTATTAACCCTTTTATGTATGAATTATGACAACCTCAATCAGGATTTCTTAAGTATTTTTATTCATCTTTAGGCATAAAAAGATCAAAGCAAAAATACTTAAGAAAAAAAATCTGATCAAGGTTGTTAAAATTCACGCATGAAAGGGTTAAATAACAATAACTACAATAAAACACATCCTACATCTATAGTAACATACACTGCCACCAGTGGGCTGCAGGGTATGGAGTGACACATCAGTGTCCAATGTAATGGTTTATGTGCAAGTATACCATCAACACTGACACAAATACAAGAAAACAGCCTTTGAATAGCTGTCCACTGTTGTGACCACTATGCATGAAAGCGTTAATGTTAAACCTAAAATGCAGCAATCAGCCAGCTCATTAAAAACCCTGCATTATAGTATTTATGTCCACCTTGTGTCAGCAAAAGAAGTCTGAGCCATCAAGACATGTACATGCAACCTCTGAAGGTGTTTTGTGGTGGCTGCACCAAGACATTAATCCTTTGGGATCCTTTGGGTCCATAGATTGTGAGGTTAAGCTTTTAATGCAACGGCTGATTGGTGCAGATGCTATCTGATACTATCGATTCCACAGTCATTGTCAGAAATTTAATTTGGTGTAATATATCTGCTCAGTAGGGACAGATGACTTGTTATGCTTTTAGTTCTACCTGGAATTAATCATTTGCATTTGTTTAGTAGAGGGCATTGAACCTTAGCTTGGGATACCTTTGGGAACAGTTAAGACATAAGCTACAAACAGATAGGCAACTTTGGTGCTGACATATCTGTAACAAGGGTTAATCCATAATCTCACAGAATTTAATGGCTGATAGATTTCAGGAGCATTCACAGTTGACTGAGTTTAATGGCTTAACTGTGTACCTATCTACCTACCTACCTATCTCCCAAACCCATAGGACAGTAAGCATTACAAGATAAATCAAATGAATCCCATTTTCATTGTACACTTGTGTAGAGCTTTTGAAGGGACACTTGACCTAAAAGGAACATGGTAACACCACTTACGTTTGCAAAGCTACATCTGACTTTGGAACAATGTGGAGATGTCCGGTCATAATGCACAGAACAACATTTGATGAAAAGGAACGGACCATATTAGTACAAACACCTCATGTCAAAGGTTTTGAGTGGTTGCACAGTGGCAGAAGATGATGATTCTGTTTTGTTTTGCAGCTGCAGAGCCTGGACACCTTGTAGTTATTGAGTAAACCATGACATTCTCTTTATACCAAAGTATTCTAATCAAATGTGAGGCTGTCTGTGTAATAGATAAAGTCTGGCCCAAACTTAGTCATGCAATAGGACAATGATTCCATTCACAGCATCTCAAATCTAACTGAATGGCTGAAAAAAAGAAAAGAATCTGCGTGTTGCAGTTGCTCATTCAAAGCCCAAACCGCAATGTGATTGAAATGCTGAAGTGCAACTGAATCATGAAGTGTAATTAATTTTTCACACAATGCTTCTGCATTTTGGCATAGCGTTTTTTTAATACATAATGAGATGGTGTAATATGTAATGTTCTATAGGTGTGAAAAGTCATACATATATGCTGTAGTAGAGGGAACTTACTGATAAGCAACTGGTCAAAGTGGCTTATGTGGAAGTAATTTAGTGCACATTCCAGTTATAAAATACAGTTAAGTATTATTATTTTATTAATTGTATTAACAGGTTGTAAAATTGAATTAATTTCACAAATGGAAGACTTGCATCAGTTGCATGTAGTTACTGTAGCATTTTTAAAGCAAAAGATGAAGTTACTCTGGGGAGTTTACATCTATATATAATTTCCATTTGGATGCACTAAAGAATAGCAGCATGTTTTTAATGGCTGTTATCTGTGTAAAATTTGTGTGACCAAGTTGTCTGATATTGAAAACAACTGCACACTTGGAGAATCAGCAGGATGGCTTCATGACTTCTCGAAAGAGGTGCAATTCAGTGCTTGCCAAACTATTTTGAATAAAATAAAGCACTTCAGTTCAAAAACAAATGAACTGCAGCTTTTTTTTAGTGTCATTTCTTTTTAAAGTTTTATCTAGAAAAACTAGCCCCCCAACCTTTATTTGGATAAGTGGATGGATAGACGGACGGATGGAAAACCTAGATAATTTTCCTCTGTGTTTACCAGCTCCTCATTTTGAATCTCTCCCTGACCAGAAAAAATGAAAGAATTCATTACACATGACCTTTATTCCAAAAGGCTAAGTCATTATTAGAAGCAACATCTGAAAACACTCCACCCATAACAATGCTGTGCGCATAGGGGGAATTAAACGAATTTAGCAAAGCAGAGATCAGAGAACACACAAATCTCCTGAAGGATATATTCCTGCTTCTTTTAAAAATGTAAATCAACAGTCAATCCTGTAGCAAAACACGGTTGAACACATCAAACACTTTTATGGCTCTTGACACGATCGCAAAGCTGTGCATAATGATGAGCTCACACTTCATGGCGCGCCAGTGCCTTCCCAGTAGGTTCTGTTGGTAAAACACAGCACTTATTGCATATTTTCATGCATACTTGTCAAGGTTTCACATGCTTCAGAACTTACAGAAAAAAAAACAAATGTAATGTTTTAAAATACAATCACTGACTACTTGGCTAAATAAAAGACAGTTTATAGTGATTTTGCATTTATTGCTAAATAATAAATTTACTGTTTCATGTCTGATTCATTATAAGCTATCAAAGAGAACAAATTTAGGTGGAGCGATCTTTTTAAAACATTAAGATGAGCTTTGCCTTTCTACCCTCTGGAAACAGGCTGCAGGACAAAAATCCAGTTATTATCTTGACTTGGCATTATGGAGAGCTAACATTGCTGCAAGCCTACGAGTTATTAAAAATTAAAGCTCGTCATGCCTAATTGCTCATCAGAAAATCAGAAATCAGCTGTGTATACCAAATAAAAACACAAAATTCCTTATTTGCGCATGCCTCACCAGTGAATGATGGTCTATGAGGACTATGAGGATGGTCTATTATGTTAATTAGGACCCAACTCCAAAATTATGTTCCTTCTCCAAAGCACTAGTAATGGATTTATTAACCTTAATAAAGCTGTAAACCCTTTATAAATGGTATGTTATTAAAAAAAAAAAACAGTGTCCCGTTTTCAAAACTTTTATTAAAGTATTTGTTAAAGAAGCTAAATTACATTTCGTTTTCCTCATGTTGTTGTTGTTGTTATTTGTGTTTTGCTCCAGTCATTCAGCATTGATTTGTAGCACAATGCCATTCATAACATTACCATGAGATGGTGCCAGAGTCAGAATAATTCACCTGGGCACCTCAAAACACATGAACTTCTTTAAATGTTACCACACCCTGGATACATATAACATTGTAAAGTCAAATGCAGCATGTGTAATTAAACTCATTTACAGTTTGTTTGTTTGTGAGCTTTAACCTGAGATTCTGACGTTTCTGACAAAATACTTTATATTTAGAAATCGATTCAGGATTTAATGAATCAATATCGCTTTATTCAAGCTAAAATTGATTTGAATCGGAAAATTGATTATTGAAACCCACCCCTAGAGATAACCCTAATCCTAACCCTAATTTATCAGAACATGTGATTGTTGTGCCCCCTAAAAAACACATACATTAAACATATTTTTTGATTGTAAAGATGCTGGGGTTGGAGTCTTCACTGATAATGACTTATAAGGATTAAAAAGAATAGACTTCACAAATAAATAAAATATTTGTGTGTTAAATTGTGTGACTATACGTCTCACTGTTTAAAAAAAAAAGTAGGCCAAGAGGCACTTGGAAACACAATTTTGAGTACTAAAACAGGTGTTTATATATCTGTCTGTGGAGAGATTTTATCAGTAGCGTTCCAAACAAGCAAGATACAGTCACAAAGCTTTACACAAAGAGGGGTGTAGCTGACTTCAGAATGAAGGCTGAGTACAGATATGACTATGGTCTGAGATTTCATTAGTATTGCAGTTGGTGTTACTTGTCCACGGGTGTACCTTGCCTTTCGCCTGGTGACAGCTTGGATAGATTCCAGCCCATCTGGGACCCTGAACTTGATAAGCAGTCAAGAATATGGATGGAATAATTTGTGCCCTCAACTGTAGAAGATTCGAGAGCTTATCTAATATTAGTTATGATGACATAAATAGAACATTATCGAATAACTGAATACACTAATGTTGTAGTAAAATGTCACGGTTCATGCCGTATCCTCATTTACTGCACAGGAAACTCATATCAAACTGACAGTAAAGACCAACACTGACACAGACTTACCATCAACTATTTCTCCCTGAAGTAAAGGAAAGCACATAATTATAGGCAAAAGCCACTACGATCATACTCTTGTTTTCAAGACTGAGGCAGTTATGAAATAGTTTTGGGGAAAAAAAGTTAAGCCTTCTTTTGTACGACTTCACTAACCAGTCAAGTTATAGTTTAAATCTGTTTCTATTCCATAACATGATGAATGCCAAGAAAGCTCAAAGGTAAAGCTCAAACGTTACCTTTGACTTTTAGATATAAAATATCGTAATTGTATAATTTTATCTTATTAGATTTTTGTGAAATTTCTCAGTAGTAATATATGTATTCTTGAATTACAGCTAAAAGGATTCATCAAATGTGTGTCTATTTACATCATCCAAGGGAAAATTTGTGTCACAGTTAGGACAACCCAAAAAACGAATGCTGGAGTGTAGGCGTAATAAGGTGTAGTCAAACAGATGGCAACACAGTAGCTCAGTGGTTGGTACTGTTGCCTCACAGTAAGAGAGATCATGGTTTAAACCTGGGCAGGGCCTTCTGTATGTAACATACACACATTTATAGCCTTCTTATTGTCTTACTGACCACTTCAACCTCTTTAGACTACAAGTCACATTTTATCTATTCATTAACCAGAATTAATACAGAGCTTTACTCTGCACATTTCAAAAACTCCACCCAAGCATGGGGAAAATATGCAAACTTCACACAGTATATAACAATATATAACATGAAAGCTGCTTCTCTTTCAGACTGTGGTCGCTGAGAGTAACTGAGACACAGCTACAAATGGTTTTGCAGCACATTTTCCCTTGACTTCTGTCTCTGAATATTCAGAATAATAATGCATACTTTATTGATCCCGGTGGAGAAATTACTTGTTTTTCTCTGCATTTGAGTGAAGCAGTGTGCAGCCACTGAGCAGGCGCCCGGGAAGCAGTGTGTAGGGACAGTACCTTGCTCAGGGGGTACCCATTCAGTGGATTCAAACCCCCGACCTTCCGATCATGGGGCGACCACTCTACCTACTGAGCTATCCCTGTCCAGCTATTCCAGTTCTTGACGAGAAAAGGACATTCACATTGTCACCATATTCCCACTGACACTACACTGAGGGTGAAAAGTTCACACATTATTATCAAAATAATTTATGTTGTGATGCTGTGACCCACATTATCAGTTCCATTAACTTTGTGACAAATTGTCTTCACTGATCAGCAACTGAAAAATTGCAATTTAATTTTGAAAAATCAGGGTTTGACAAGTCATGAGTCAATGTTTTGACAACAATGGATCAAGCCTGAAATTAAATGTTAGCTGTATGTATTTTTTTTTTATCTGACATTAGTAATGTAACCGAAAGGGAAAATATGCACACTGTGACACATTGCTTATTCATGCCACACAACACGCTCAGGATTGAATTGCTTGTAAAAAATTGTGTAAACATTCCACAGAAATGCATCAATTCTACTGAACATTTAAACCAATGATCTTAGATTAAACAAATGCTTAAATCGTCCTGCAGGACATTTGCCTTGCATTTAAGTGTTTTTGATGTAATTGGTGTATGTGGTGCATATTTTGTCAGATAAGTATAACTTTGGTTGTTTTACAGTCGAAACAACAAAGGGGAAGTGGATGAATGTTTTCTGGAAATGAAGTCTATTAAAGTAATAGGTATATGTTTAGCAGCTTTTTATCCACTAGCAAAACTACAGATGGAAGCTGCTTTAGGGACACTTTACAACAAAAGGTCTCATTTGAATAAGTCTTTAACATTTTCAGTGGAAATGTATTTTAATTTTTAGAAATGTTGACTTGTATACTATTTGTCAAACACTGCACTGCAGCATTTAATAGCATTAATCATAAAGTATAGTGGTGTCGTCAGCCACATGCAAACTTTAGGTTACTTGCATAATCCCGGTTCTCAGATTAGCATGAGTGAGACATCTCACTATAGGATGAGCCTCCTTGCATATTCCTCATTCCTCTTGTTCTGCCAATCCAGATTGGCTGGTGATTGCAACAATCATGTCAGGCAAAACCACCCATGCTTAAATATCTTGCGCTATTACGTATCCGTTATTCAAGATAAGCACCTCTTCTCACTTCGCCTCAACAAGAAGGGCTGTCTGGTAAGACATCTCACTCAGGCTACTTTGAGAACCATGGCTACACAAGTAACCTAAAGTTCTCATTCCTAGCATTTGTTTTGATGTCTCACTATGGGAAATGGAAATTCCCGTATTGCCAGACAAGCTTATCTCATGCAGTCACAACAATAGCCATTATCCAAGTGAGGACCCAGTGCCCAGCACTTCTTGGGCTACACTTGGAGTGGAGATGTCTAGCCCATTAAGGCGAGAGGTGAAGACCAGCTCACTGCAATACAGATGTCCTGGCTTGACACCCCTCTAAAAAGGGCCCAGATCACTGCTGAAGTGAGCCCGCAGGCCCTCTGGTGTCTACTGCCCCAAACTCGTATACCCAAGAGCAATTGCCTCCACAAACCAGTGTGAGAGCTGCTGCTTAGTGATAGGCCTGCCCATGTAATAAAAAGCTGGTCACTTTTCCAAAAATCCTTCGTCCTGTCCAAATAAGCATGCAAAATACAAAGAGGACATAGCATATGCAGCCTTTGCTTGGTTAAAGCTAGTAGCAATCCTGTCTTTAAAGACAGATGCCTCAAATCAGCCTCTTACAGAGGTTCAAATGGAGAGCCACAAAGCCCCTCCAGCACCACTGCTAAGGCCCAGAGGGGTGCCAGAGGGCTGGCTGGGTTCATGCCCTCAAAGGGAAGAAGCCCCCTGTATAGAGCTTCTGCTGCTGAACGGGCGGCCCTTCCAAGAGACAGTTACCTTCCCTAACTCTAGGAAGATTACTGGGTAGCATGCATAGCCATTCTGGGAGCGGGAGAAGTTGGTATGCTCTCTTCCTCACCCTGGAGAGTGTTTCCACTGGTGTTGCTTCCGCAGGTAGCTCCAGTAGTGAGCCCCAGCTAGTGCCAGCCCGCCATTTGACCCCCTCCTTGTCAGCACCATCCGCCGGGGTCTCTTCCTGACATTCACAATTTTATGAAATTAACAATTTAGGGATTCACTAAACATAAATAAAGCTTAAAAATGATCATTAGAGATCATTTAGTGTAGTTTGTCATTTAATTGACTCTGGTGCAATAATCCTCTTAAACACTGTATCCAAATACTACAGTGA
>NW_005187426.1:2280732-2300835 GCF_000239375.1 Pundamilia nyererei
TTTACACTAATTACTGTCTTTTTTGCACTATTTTTTTGTCAAGTGTAACAATTTGTATATTTTCAAATGTTTTTTTAACTGACCAATAAATGAACAAGTCTTTTACACAGCTGGAAATTAAAAGATTTATTTACGGCAATTTCAATGCAATGTTTAGAAAGAGGAACATATAAGAATATTTTTTAAAAATCAGAAATGTATTTTCCTTGGAGGCACAAAGATTTTAATGTAATATTGTATTATTGTAAAGTTTGTCAAGTAAAACTGACAGTGGCTAATGTACATCAGAACTTTAAACTTTACAAAAGCTTTATGTGATGCTGCTGATCTCGATTGCGTATCTGTTTCATGATTAAGATATGAGAGTCAAGAAATAAGTTGAGCTTTACTGATTAATGTTGATATTCCTCAGTAATCATATAGAAAACTTCAATGAAAGTTAATTTAGTTTCTTCAAACAACTGGACTGAAAGGTTTTGTGGAGTCAGCCATAAAAGCTTCAATCTCCTCAACTGTACGAGGTACACAAGTCATCAGCTCTATGCCGTCTGCTGTGACCGCGATGTCATCTTCAATGCGAACCTACAGAAAGAAGGAACAAAGTGGTTAGTGACACATGAAAATAGTCAAAAGCAGGAGGCATTCGAAGATTTGAAATGAGCTGGACCAGTTACTGAAAGTTTTTTAAATATACATTTTCATTTGCTGATTATTTTGTAGGAATACCCTAGTTTAAAACTCAAACTATCAATTTGAAATGTATTTTAGGTTGATCTGAGCTACTATACTACTTTCTTTGGAGGAATACATCCGCACATTTATTTTGCTGATTTCTCAGGATTTGTCATTAAATGGCCGTGACAGAAAATCTGTTACTCTAACATTAATTAGCCTAAACATATTTGTGATATTACTTTTCAGTTAATAGACTTTATAAATACTTGTATGACAATCTAGGTTCTATTGTGACTTTGAACTGATCAAAAATATGACACAATACCTAAAATACCATAACATTCAATAGATCTTGCAGTGTTTAATTTACATATAAAAAGTCAAAGATGGTGGGACAAGAAAAAGCACACTCTACAGACACAATTTTAGAGATAGCAGCACCTTAAATTTTAAACTGGCTGACATTTTCATGCTTAAAGTGACATTATTCAATCTTTATAGCTTTTTTCTTCAAAGTTGTACATTTAGCCTTTAGCAAATCATGAAAGAATACCAATCCTGTCAGACTGTAAACCAAGCAGAAGCTGAATTAATTTCAGTATCAGTTAGCCCTTTGTTCTGTTACCACCCTGGTCCAACATAAACAACAAAAAGAACTGTGCAAGCATACTAACCCCTCCGAAGCCACGGAAGCGAGCCAGCACTTGGTTGTTGATGAAGCAGCTCTGGGCAGGGTTAGCCAGGGCCTGGTTCAGCAGGTGGTTGATGAAGTATATGCCAGGCTCCACGGTAAGAACCATCCGTTCCTGCACCAGGCGGCCCATCCTAAGACTCTTCAATCCAGGCTCGTCAATTCGCTCGATACCCTATACAGCAGTTGACAGTAGTATTATTTAATTATTTAAATAAATGTACTTTAAAAATATGTGCAAAACTGACTAAATTGAGGTTTATCCAACTACTGTATCTGATACCATAAATAAATGCTTTTATATTTTTTGTCAGTTTGCTCATCAAAGTCAAAATATTTCAGGGTTTTTCATGCAAGACTTTATGTAAAAATCATCAAAATGCTTTTTACTCAAACAAGAAGAAGAGACAGATAAGAGCCATATAACATGGAAGTTTATTAATTCATCATTTTTATATTTTCCTGTCACACTTACCAAAGTCAGTTAACAGCATTGTCATGTATCCACACACTGAGCACTGCATTCAGTGATTCCCACCCCCTCAAAGTTTAATTCTCATACTGTTGCTGTCAGCAGGGGAACATTCAGTAGTTCTACTGGAAATGCTGAGGGTTAACCAACTTCTCTATTTACATGTCAAAACTGAATATCACTACAAATTCCTCCACCACAGCATGAAACTATCTGTGCTCAAAGTTCAGATGACATTTCATCTTCCCCTCGCTCCTGTCCTCATCCTGAACTTGTTCCTTGCAGCCTGGCCTAATTTAGTTCCTCTCTCACTTCTGCACCAATGGTCTCTTTATTACTGAGGACACATCAATATTCCAGTAACAGAAATATTTTCGTCCTCTACTGTCTTCAGACTATGACTGTCACAGAAATAACTGCTGACTAGTTGTTGTGTTGTGTGAAATTGCAGAACACAAGAGTTCTGTTCTCACCTCAGGGTAACCTCCTACATCGTGCACATCAATACCCAGCAAATGTCCAAGGCCATGGGGCATGAATACAGAGCCCAGGTGGACCTTCATCATGTCCTCCACGCTGCCAATTAGGATGCCAATCTTTACAAGTTCTTCCAGGTGAACCCTGTCAGCCACACGGTGCATGTCGGTCCACTTCACACCTTCAAAACAAGCATTTTTGTCAATGAACAACAAAGCAGTTAAAAATTTAACTATGCGTGTTATTTTAAAAGATTATTAATTTTTTAGGGACTGTAATTCACAAGGATATTATTTTCAAAGCTCCAATTGTAATGAATACTAAAGAATACTTTTGTAACTACCTAAAACACTACACGTGTAACCAGTTTAAAGACTTTACAGACAAGTATCCTCATGGTGATCAGTTATGATTTGTGCTTAGATTTCTATATCTGTATAGAAATCTAAATCTATTTCTATATCTGTAACATATTAATTAGTTTTTAACCCCTATGCTGCTATGTTTCAATAGGAACAGCAGATTCAGTTTTCTTGACATTTGCTCACTTTAATTTTAGTTCAGTAAAATAATATAACCTGGTCTGAGGGCAGCCATCACCGCACGTGAGGCTTTCAGGACGGCTTCGTAGATGGCCCTTTGGTCTGGAGTGAACTTGCCATTAGCTGGGAAGGAGCAGGTGATGTCCGAGGAGTAGCAATAGTACTCTCCACCCATATCAAAGAGACTGCAGGAGACAAAACAAATAAAAATGATTAGAGAATTATTAAAGAATTTATTTCCAACATGTTTTATGTTTGTGTCCCACATGCTTTTCGATAAAAAGAGATGCACAGAGATGGCAAAGTCACTAAAGGTCACAAGAACAGTAACCTTGATGGCATTTGCGATGGTATTTGACAAAAACTGCATGCTGGGAAATGGCTCATTTAGGAGAATCTGTACACATTTATACCTTGTAAAGCACTTTGTGATCTTTTATCTAGAAATGTGCTATATAAATAAAATTTTACTTACTTACTTACATTCTGAATTAAGATCCAGAAGAATGAGGTGGTTGTAGTCCCCCCCACTCATTAAAAAAAAAACAAAAACAAAAAAACACAACCCATGTACTCACCACATATCTCCACCTGCGATTGTCTTGTCATTAGGAGCGCCAGCATGACCATAATGGAGAACAGAGGAATTATTGCCACTGGTGGGAATAAACAATGCACCAGTCACAAAACATAAATAACATTATTCTTCAAAGCAGAGAATACTTTAAAGCATCAAATGGACTCCAGTCTCTTGTTTTAAACCCCTAGTTTTAACAGGAAAAACACTTTCATCTACAGGCCACTAATCTTTACAATGTTCATGATGCATGGCCTTTAACCCAAAAGGCCAGAACATGATTAACAGCATTTCAAAATCTTTCATCCATAATGATGCTGCTCGCTCACAGCTAAAGGGGGGATGTTAATACAGTTTTTTTTTAATGAGCATAGTTTATTCTGGCCAACAAATCACCAGGGATACAGAAGAGATGCATGGAGCCTGCTCAACTGTGTCATATACCCTTGAAGGTACTGCAGGAGCATAGTTTCCTCCAATGTATCGCAATTTTGTCGAAAATTGAAGTATTTTCTTTCCCCCTAGGAGCGCTCAACTTAATAGAGGAACAGAGTATTTGGTGCTCTAATGCCTAGGGCTATGGTGTCAGGGTCAACTGCTCGATTGTATGATCAGCATGCTACGATTGCCGGTATTAAACTCTAAAGGAAAAAAGCACTACAGCAATGGTTTTCTTTCATTCATTTTTGGCACCAGGAAGAACAGACTCAATTTGATTTCTAATACCAGAAATAAAACAGGTAATGAATTGTCAATGCTCACGTTCCACAAATACAGGTGTAAGAGGTGTGGCGCATTCCTCCTTTAGTATAGCAGTAGTGCTGGAAAAGACTGCAAAGATAGAAGGAAAAAAAAAAATCTAATTACCTGACAGGCTTCCTCTGCCCTTTTCCTGACTCTATGCTTTTTAAGAATTCATTCAGCACTCATTCTTTAATCATCACATGGCCAAACACATCAAACAGCTTTATGACTCTCGACAGCATTGCAGACCTGTGTAGGATGTTAAACGATTCCTCTTAAATGGCCAGCACAAATGAGCATGATGGAAAGCTACTAAGACACCAAGGGTAGTGAATACTCAGACATGAAGAAAGTCAACTGAAATATTTATACTATTACATATTTCTTGTGTTAAGCACCCATATTTTGAGTACTTCAAAACTACAACCAAGCACTGAATCTGAATTTTAATCCTATACTATGTTTGTATACCAGAAGCATGCAGTGAAGCAATATGCACACTTTCCAGTTACCGAGTAACCAGTCATTACGTTACACATCATTATTAACAAGGCCTTCAGATTTCCTACCACACTGGAGCTAATAATTCTAAGCAAGCAAAGAGGTGTGACATTTCTGTTTGTTCCATCTGTGTCACCAGGGTGTAATCTAAACTGATTTATTCATTCATCATCACCTGCTGCTAATTTTACACATCAAAGGTTTAACTAATCCAATTATAATATATAACAAACCAATTACATATCGTCAAACATAGTAAATGCATCAGCATAACATCTACCCAAATTAGTGTGGACTAAGTCCACTTCCTCAAAAATTCATTGTCATGTAAGTAAGCAAGCGTAAGTAAAGTCTAAGGAATGCAGTGTGCTTCCATGTCTTGTCACCAAACACAAGTTTTTACGTCTTCATAATAAAAAAAATAAAAAAAACTCGACCTCTCCATTTCATATTCTTTCTTTCCGGGTTTCACATGCTTCATGATCTATGCAAAAAAGAAAAACAATATATGAGATTAGCAAGCTTGAAATCTATTTTCTAAATCCTTTTTAAATTAAATTCAAATTCCATCCTCCTTTAAAATGATCTTCAATATCCACAGAGTGCAAGTTAAGCTTTTTTTAAATTTATTAATGTATTTTTTTGTACCTGACTGCACTGTGGCAGAAATATTTTGAATCTCTACTGGAGGTGTGTTGGTTCCAGTTCTATCAAACTATGAAACAAAAGTCCATGATCTCGTGCCATGGTTTTATCTTCCCACAATACCCCCGTGAATTTAAACACAGAAAAAGCTGACTGTGTGTGATACACATGGCAGGGAAATAAAGAAACAGATGGATCTTTTCATTGCAGTAGCTAACTGCAGGGACATTACTGGATTCTAGCCAAGCTTTGTGGTGAAATAAACATTTTAACTGAGCATCAGTTTAACTATTTTTGATAAACTGGTTAAACATTTCTGCTGGTGTAAACAACCAGTGTGTAAACACAGCATGAGTAATGGAGGCTGAAAATCACTTTGTAATGTGCACTACGAAGGGATATGCTAAGTAATTAGGTGCTCATATTGCTTATTCTAGTTAAGCATTTGGAGCTGCTAGAGCATGTTAGTGTGTTTAAAGTTGTTATATTTAAAGATTATATGGATAAAGAATCAACTGGAAGTGCATCATAATTAATTAGTTTACTTTTAGCTCAATGTATAACCAAATGTGCTAATTTCTGATGCTGCTCTTCTTCTTTATAACACATTTAATAAATGTTCTTTACACAGTTTATGTGCAAAATAGTGTATTTTGTAGAGCTGCAGTGAAGTACTACATAAAGGCATAAGGTTTTTATAAGTATGAGAGATGCTTATTAGGGAGCTTCTCTTTTTTAAGCAGCAAACACGCAACACTTATTGTGAGTGACTTTAAAGGACAGATAAAATTGTGAGGTTAACTGCTGCTCAGCCCCTGAAGAGGTTATTTATGTTGATAGAGTCAAATCCTGTGCAGATGTAAAGTATTGCTTTAATGTTACAGCTTATTGGTCAAATGCTACCACAGTTAACTGCTCGCCTCCAAGCTACTGGAGGAAGTTAAAATCGATAGTGTTTAAACAGTTTAATGTCTTAGAGGATCCTGAGATCTTTACACCTTTGGGGGAGTTTTAAAATGCAATAAGCTTTTTGATACTTTGCGTGTTTAATTCCATGCTCTGATTTTTTTTCCTTCCTTTTCCTTTCGTTCCATAAATATACTACTTTCAGTTTTTAAAAATCGCCTGTTTAACTGAGAGCTAACTTACCATTTTGTGGGCTTCACTGGAAACTCTGTTGGTGTAGCGCAAGACCTCCAGCTCCATATCAGTCTTAACGACACGGCTGCAAACAGAGAAGGAGTAACCAGCTGTCTCTCTGACTAAGAAAATCACATTACACATTACAGTGGATCTACAGCCATATAGTACACAGAATATAGGCCTCAGACTAAAAAGAAAACTGGTGTATTTTTCTTTAACCTGTACTTTATTTTCCAAATAAGCAAACATCCTTATTTTTATTTGAGGTAAATAGAAATCAGCTGCAATCTCAAAACTTGTAGAGACAATCAATTTTAACTAGTTGGTACCACCAGTAAGAGAGGTAGTAGCAATTTGCCCAGGGGGATTTTCATGGCAGCTATTTTGTGGACGATTCTTGTAGTATGCAAACTCAAAACGGGACTGATTCCATTCATTACGTAATGTCATTATTAAGATGAGCAAGGACAGAAAGTTTGAAAAAGTACCCATATTTAGTGCAACATCTGTACTCTAGTGGCTGAAATAGTCATTTCTAATATACACTGCTAACATAGCAACAAGTGTAAGAATCACGTGTCGAGAAGCTTGTTTTAGGTAATTTTAAGATAAGTTGTATATAAATGAGATCTGTCATTTTTTGTTATTACAGTTGATGCTTTATAAGCTACTGTTGCAGAGCTACCTATAATATTTATGTCTACAATGTGAGTCTTTCACTTGAATTAAAACTTTGCTTGCTAATTTATACCATGCTGTTCTCATGTTTTATGTGTACCTAAGATGGCTTAGTAATGAAATGAAATAAAGATTTCTATACAAATAATCCACATAAATAATCCAATGCACTTGTAACAAACAGTAACAGTAATTAAAAGGGGAAAAAGAGCTGTAGTGAGACGAGTGTGCAGAGGGTTCAATCAAGCCCTGCTTCCCATGAGGTGTGCCTGAAAAGCATTCCTCCTCATTTTAGAAAATGTCAATTCATCTGGAGGGTGCAAGCTCTAATGCCAAGGACAACCAGGCAAGCACGAAGTCCATTACATCCACACAATCTCACTTCTCAATTGAGAGGGGAAAAAAAGAAAGAAAAAGAAACAACCACAAGAAAAGCCCCCGTTTCTGATAGCAGACACACAATTACCTCACTGGGCAGCTGTAATTGCCAAGATTTGCGAGAATCTGACTGAACAAACTCTTAGGCAAAAAGTGCTTTTTCTCAAGTGGACTTTTTCAGTGACAAATTTTAATTACTTACCAGTCCACAATGACAGGGTGTAAAAGAGTGTTGTTCACTTGGAAGCTAATCCAAGAAAGAAAAGCAAAAAGAAAAGAAATTAAATGAATATGAAGCAAATGGTTACATTTCTTTTGAAACAAGTACTTGAGCCTTTTTTAAAAGTATCTGGGGTTAGAGTAGGATGATAAAAATAGCAAATATATGCAGTTAAAAGAACAAAGACCAGTGCCAAGGACAATGCTATTATTAATCAATGAATAACAAGAAAATTGGTTTAATTGAATTATATTTGAAATTAGGTTAATCAGCAACAATAAGTATATGTAAGAGTTTTCTGCATTCTTAGTGAAAAACAGAAAAAACCCCATCCACAAACAAAGTATAATTATGTTAATGCAAATTGAAGCCAATTAAACATACCGACTAATTCCATCAAAGGAGGCCTCACGGCAAGTGCTCCCACTATCTGTATTCTGTCCTCGCTGCAGAAAAAATATAAAACAGGCAAACAAGTGATCACATCACCACCGTGTGAATATAAATCTTTATACAGCTTAGTAAATATTTTCTGGTATCTAGGAGTTCATCCATTTTTAAAAGGTAACCTTTTTCAAAAACAGATTTGGTGCTACTATATAAGAGCTTAATTAAACAATTCTTTTATTTTTCATACAACTGAGGTGGGAGCCAACATAAAGCAGGGTACAGAGGGGTGATTAGGGTGAGGATGATTCAGCAAAATACTCCCATACCAGCAATATTCAATACTACTTAACAGAAGCTTAGCATTAGCTGTAATTGGGCAAGAATGAGTGAGACATACCAGTGTGAGGAGAACTGCTGGTTTTAGGTTGGACAGGACATTGGCTATCTACAGGAATGCAGACAGAAACTAATTAGACATATAATAGAATGGTAGAAATAACAAGCACAAGTTTTCCTTTGCTTTCAGGTGGCAGAATAAAGGTGACTTTGGCAGGAACCATCCTGCCTCTGTGGCTTCTCCAGCAGGACGTAAGAACAATAAAGCCTTGGATCACTGACCTGAAAGAGCTGCTTAATAAAAAGAAAAAAAAGCCTTCAGGTCTGGGGACAGGGAAGAACTGAGAAGCATGTAGCACGACCTAAGGGTGAAGCTGAGGAAACACAAAGACTCCTACGGGAGTAAAATAAAGACAATCACTGGGTTTAAAGTGACAGACAGACAACCAGTGGGCAGCCTGGAGAGAGCAAATGAGCTAAACGATGTCTTCAACAGGTTTGGTTCACAGCCCTTTACTGTCTCCTCCACACAAACTCTGGTCTCCACTCACCCTCACTCCCCTTCTTCTCCCCAAGTGAACTCTATGGATCAGAGTTCCTAAGGCAGCTCAAATGATGTGTGCACCAAAATGCTCTACAGTGCTAGAGGAGCAGCATCAGAGCCGGAGACACCAATAAACTCAATAAACTAATTAGGAAGTCTGGCTCTATGACTGGCTGGAAAACTGGTCACACAATCTGCTATCCATCACAGATAATCCTGACCATCCTCTGCACCACTTACTGGGCAGGCAATACAACATATCTACCTGTCAGAAAAGTTTCTGCCAAATAATAATAATATCCTTAATAAAACTAAAATTCCTAAATTATTCACTCCATTGTCTTAAAACACGCTTTATCTTCAAAACCTACAATCTAGATTCTAGCAGCTCAAATTTTAGAAACTGGAATAAGACATAGTTTGAAAGGACACTCACATGAATAGTGTCTGAACAGTTTTAATGGCAATGTGAGGAAATCATTCTCATTCTCAACTGTAAATTTAAAACATGAAAACATTTACCCTGTATATAGTGATGATGCATAGAGGATCTGCTCATGGTTAGAAATGCATCTATTATTTAAAAGTTAAAAAATATTGAAACAGAACACAACAGAATCATAAAAATGCCAGATACTATTAAAACACAAATTCAACAATTTAAAGGTGATTTGTGTGCATTTAAAGTAGGGTAGTGCAATGAAATAGTGTGTGTGTGTGCATCAATACCTCCCATGTCTGAGTGCTGCCTAAAATATTCATGACCTGATTTGGATAAGAAAGAAATATTGTTCTCTTTTTGGTTCTTCTGTAGGCAGCATTGCCATCTGAATGCTGAACACCACCAACTGCTTTTTTGTCTTTCTAGATGTCAGCCTTGGGTATCTGTAGGTAGTCGTGCAGTTTATTATTTTTTTCTAATTTTACCTACTGTGTTAAGCTGGTGTTGATTCATGGAAAACTTGGCAGATGACTTGCATCTTAACCTGTGACTAATTAGGATATCTAACGCCTCAAGCAGGTGCAGAGATGTTAAAATACCTGAAATATCATCTGAAGTATGAATCATCACTTGGACAAAATGTAAACATGGAAATTACTGTATAATTATGTGATCGTTTAAATGCCAACCTCTTAGCATTTTCTGGCTAGTGAACACTCTTATATTGTAGTCTGAATATATTTTATGATTTGTTAACATGAACACCTCCAGAATAGCTCTGGTGCTGTCAATCCACCAGTACAGCTCCCCTGGGAATCTGCTGTCAACACTGATAAACATAACCATTTTTCTACTCTCTCAAAACATGCAATTACAAAGAGCCTTAACTTAAGTGCATTCCTCACACTGGGCTGTTAAATGAAGCAAACAGAAGTGCAGGTTACAAATTTAAATAATAAAATTCAAAATGAAGCCCCCCTAAGAGTATGGGTGCTTTGGCTCTTTCTCAGTTATGCATTCTAATGAACTGTTGTACCAAATGGATTATCAGTGTAATGCTCCATGTGCTTTGGGGGAGCCAAAAGCACTGTCCCCATTTTCTCAACAAGGTTAAGGACTATCCTCTGAGATTTTCCACCGTCTCACACAAATAACCTTAGTTCTATCGTCCTATTATATGCAAATACAAACATGTCTCAGAAATCATTTCAAACCTTTCCATAAATATTCTATTATAATTTCAATAACTAACTATAAATCAAATAAGACCTGCACTAAAAATGTATTTGGCACATATCTTGTAGAAGGTTGTCAATAGGGGTTTAGCCAAGATGTGCAACTAGCATAGTGACGATTCTTCTTTAAAAAAATAATAATATCTGTTTTAAAACACATAGCACAATTTCACAAGTTACCCTTTCTTACTTGTAGCACAGAGCAAGAGATGGCTTACATCAGCAGTATTCTCACTACTGAAAATACTGTTTAATTTAGGCTCAGATGGTGCCTGGGTAGCATGCAGGAGGCAGGATGCATAAAGGCCACCTGCTACTTGTGAATACACCTGTCTATTACCTGCGCTTTTCACACATCAGTATAATTATATGTCACACTGACTTTGTACCAGGGAGCTGAAAGGTTAGACTGTTTAATCAAAGTCCTTCTAAAAGCAAGGCTCGCTATTCATCTTGAAATGGCTCTAGGCACTTATGTGGCCAGTAATTTTGAAGCATTATGTAAATTAACTTTAATTCTAATAGTTGTCAGGGTATGTATAAAACCACCAGTAAAATCTGATCAAATCTTCTTAAAGGGTTTAGTGCTATTGACCCAGCATAAGGTTTCAGTTTTTTCTTCCCCTGGGAAGTTACACGTGTATCGCTGCCTTTGGTCTCACAGAATTCTTCAATAAATTTGAATTCTTTGACTTTTCTCACTTGTAACCGTTTCTAGTTTCATGAGTGAGCCAACTGCACCTTTGCTGGGTAATGACTATAAAAGCTCAGAGCTGCAACGTATGTGAGGAAAACGGCACTAATGTCCTTTGATCCTGGTCATGGCTTTATCAATTAACAATAAAGATCAGCTACCATACAGAAAAACAGATCACACCAGAGAGGCTGGGCTGTAAAGACCAACACTGACAGACTTACGTCACAGGTGTGGTGCACCTCATCAACAGCATACTTCTCCTTGAAGTGCTCTTTGGGAAAGATCCTGTCAATAAACGAAAAACATAAAACTGATGAACAAGTGCACTAGACAAACCATACACATAAAATCAGACGAATTTTCAAAGGCTTGTCTCTTAAAACATTACTGATGGGCTATGTTACAACACACTAGCAGAAGTGCAGTATTGAGGACAGAGTTCAGAGAGGAAAGAAACTGAGCAGAACCTAGAACATTAATTGCTGATCACGTTACTTTTGAGTGAATTTTTTTTCTTAAAGAGTCATATGACAAAAGATGCTTTTAGGTTTCTAGATTAGGGAAGTGAGCATGACCATGTGAGATGGTCAGTATCGGTTATGGTGTCCAGAGTTTTCAATGATCGTCTTATACACAACCAAACAATACTATGGATAAATAAATAAATCTAGTTTAACTGAACAATTTATTCTGTAGTGAGTGAGTGATCTTGATATTATAGGGCAGCACTGCTATAGTCCAAATCACTAAGACTGAGGAGGTCTATGTATTTATAAAATGATTATATATTATATTGCATTTGACAATAAATATAACACACAATTAAATACACAAGGTTTAAAAGCCGATAACATAACTGTCAGCCCTTCCTTGAAGGTATAGCTCACTGCTATGGACTAGCGGATGCTGATGTTGGCCTTGTACACTGCTCTTTGAGGATTAGTGTGACTCACTCTCCCATCCAAGTAGCATAGCTCTCGGGCAGTTTAGGAACAAAAAGAATGGATTTCCCAGAGTCCACATCAATGGCTCCGTAGCAGTCAGCCTCAGTCACTCCAAAAGCCCAGTGGAAGAAAGACTCCTGTACAATCCAAGAATCAGTAACAGGATTAATGAACTAGCTTTGTTCAGATTATTTCATGGGAAATATAAGAGCTTCCCTTTGTCCAGCCAGTTCGGTCAAGTGACATCAAAAGTAAACCTTCAATATTCTGACTGATTTCTGTTCAAGCAAATAACAGTCCTGAGTTTGTGTGGTAGAAGAATTATATTCAAGAAAAAAAATGCAGCTAAGTTTTTTCTATGCAGTGTACAGGTTGTCCAAGATATTTATGGCAGGGTGTGGAGAATATGCAAACAAGAAATGTTGAAACCTGACTTTGTCCAGGTCAGGTGTTTGTGCACTCAAATTGAATACACTGATTGTTCAGACAAAATGAACTACAGCTATTGATTATTTTAGAAATTAAGTTTAGATTAATTGAGTAATCTGATAAGAATACTTCTGATTTTATTAATAAGCAATAATAAAGATTCAAAAGCAAAAGAATAATGATGATGCACAGAGATGTGGTGCAGAATATGTCGTTTGCCATTTGTTTGAAGCCAGCTCACCTCCTGCAACCACTTTTCCGAGAATACGCGCTTCTTTTGCAGTTCGGACTCCTTCTGACATTTCTTTGGAGGTGGAGGAACACCAAAGTAATTGCTTAAAGGAGCTTCTTCAACATATTTAAGAGTCCTAAACAAATGTCTAACCTCCTCCAGAAAATCTTATGTACGCAAACGCGCATTCCAACTTCTTATCTGTTGCTCGTCTTTTATTTTGACAGCCTATGCGCACCTGCAGACCACTTATGTGCACCCCTGGTTATTAACTTATGTTAATAATAATAATAATAATTCAGTGACCAGCCTAACAGCACCAGGTCAGTGGCTCAGAGTTTTATTACATTTTAATTAATATAATTTATTGAAATAAATATGGCGTAGTACACCCCATGTCCCCCTTTTAGACTCACCCCTTACTTTCTAAGTAGAAAGTGGGATGGCTGTAGTCAGCCTTAAGCAAGCTGCCTGACTAAAAAATAGTGTCAGACTAAGATGCATATTTATGCTTTTAATGTAAAATTATTGTAAAGCTTGGTTGTATATTTGTTGCTGTGTAAAATTCAACTCAAATTTTTAAAAAACAAGCAGATTTAAAAACAACTCACATTGGCCAACGTGCTGTGAAAAGAAAAATAAATCACAATAAATAATGGAATAGATAAGTAATAAGTAAAATACATGTTAATAGGTGCTAAACATGTGCAGTTGTGGCTAAACAAGGCATAAGAGCCATACTGAGCAAATACCATGATGGGCTTTGCAGTCAAACAGAAGGCTCTTGAAATTAATTCTAAACCTCATTGGGAGTAGAGAGAAGCCGAAACCTGCTGGTGGATGGAAGGAGCTAAAAAGTCTTCAGATTTGTGCTTGTGGTTTGATGAAGATCTGATGAAGAACGTTTTTATGGCAATCCTGCTGTTTTAGACCTTAAAAACACACTTTAACTCTTAACACCTGAGTAGACTCTACATTAAACTACGACAGCATCATCTCCCCTACTTTTTGTGGAGAAAACTGGGGGTCGTTTGGGCTTAATGGTGTAATACTTTTTCTTCACACGCAAACTCCTAAATATGTTTCTGTTGCAGTTCTGTTTTTGTGTGAGAGAAACGTTCATGCTTACACTGATTAAACAAAGCATTGAAGCAAAGAATTTCCCTCAAGGACTTTTTGCAATCAAGTTAACCAAGGAATCTCTGCAGCTCTACAATAAAGAGCAAACTCACTGATAGGCTGGGCTCCTTTAACGAATGAATAAATACACTACCAATACATGTACCAACCTGTCTGAAGAGGACGTCTGTGTCCGTGCAGTACCTCTGCGTCTGTTCTCCTCCCTGCAGCACCACTACTGACTTTGGCACCACACCATCTTTGGCTTTCAGCCCCTGGCACAGTCGCCGTCGGTTCTCGGCAAAAAGGGCAGCAGACACCCTCAGGGTGTCATTGCCCAGCCAGTAGACAGGTCTGAAAGGACAGGAAGACAAAATATCTCAACGTGGCTCAGGGTGGAGTAGTGGCTGGAGAAAATGATGCATAGTTGGAGTCAAAATTAGAACTGCCCTGTATCAGCGAGCACAAGACTGCAAACACAATTACTAAACTTACCACACTGTTTGCATCATTCAGTTATTCTCTCATATCCTTATATGTATATAGCAAAAATTTATTGTCATGATTCACACAGTTAATGTTGTACCACTGTGGTAGTACACAGTGGAGTCATATGTCCCAAATCTGTCTATAATTGCAGTATAAATGATCAATTCTCAATTAATGTTAGGGCAAACCAGCAGCGCTCAGACAGAACATCAAAACCCTGCCTAATACCGTGCCGGCCTCCTTGTGTCAGCAAAAGTGGTCTGAACCATCAAAACATGGACTTTGCGCCCTACAGATTGTGGTGTTGGAACTTTAATATTGTGGTTGACTGAGTGATGAAGATTTTATCTAATAATACATCACAGTCACTATAAAAAAAAAGATTTATTCCAGAATAAATAGCTGGAGTAGATGACCTGCCGTGTTTTTAGTTCTATCTGGGAGTAATCCTCAGGATTTGCTCAGTACTATCAAACTTTTAAAGAGTGAGGTGAACGTTTGCCCGAGCTCCCTTCGGGAAGAGTTAAGACATAAGCTACAGACAGATAGACAGCCTTGTAAGTGATAGGGCTTGGGTATAAATCTTGGTCTCTGGCTGTAGCTTGGCTGATAAGATTAAAAACCCAACATATCTGTACCAAAGGTTAATCTATAACTTCCTAGAATTTAATGGCTGATGGCTTTCAGTATCATTCCCGGTTGACTGAGTTTACTGGCTAAAGTGTGTATCTGCAACAAAATAGAGCCACTTCTATTATTGAGCAAGGCAGATAAAATCTATGAAACTGGAAGCCAACTATTCCACCCAACAAAAGCTCAGAAATAGGAATAATACCTTGTATAGTACAGCTGTATCAATAACTTAAGATTAGAAAACCCTAAATTTGCGGGCAAAATTTCTATTGATGTGCTAGATTACATAATACTGTGAGGTGTCTCATCTGCTTGTTCCACACTCTGAAAATTGCCTGGGACACTCTAGCAGAGATAACTTTATATGTGCTGACTGCAGACTTTTTCATGATTACCACAGCAGATTATTTTATTGTTTTATAATGGTTAATAAGTCAGTCTGGGTTGTTTCACAATTGCAAGAAAATTGACCTTTGCTGAGATCAGCATAATACTACAAGGTGTACAAACTCGGAACAAGAAGACTGAAATGTAAGAATTAAAATCGTTTTAACCAATTTATAGCCTATAGCCTTGTAGCTAGCTAGTTTTATTTTTATTCATTAAAAAAACTAAAGTAATTCAGAAGTTGGTTTTCTATTTTGCTGGAATTCACAGCGTTTCTTATACAGCCCTTGAGAACAACGTTTAATTTACTATATATAGTTACTTTATATCTAACATTCTAAAGCAATGCACGGTTGAAGTTGCAGACTTGTGTACAACTTTTCAAGGTACACTTGTCCCAGTTCTCCTGTGGCTTTTAGGCTGTCTCTGTGTCTTCCGTTTAATCATGTGGCTCCTTGAGCTCAGATAATGTTCCCTTTCTATGTAGTTTTACCCTGAAATATTTAGTAACTTTTTGGATTATTTTCTAATATTGATACTGATTTTAAAACACACACACGCGCACCCAACAGCTTAGGTACACACACACACACACACACACACACACACACACACACACACACACACAAATCCATGCAGTAAAGCAAAAGTGCGTCACAATATTACAGACAATAGCGAAAACGTAGCTGCAAGTATCAATAGTTAAGAAGTCCCATATTTCACTAAAAACGGGTACTTATCGCGCAGTTTGACAGTTAATAAAGGGTGTTTTTTAGCTGGCAACATATATCGCGAATACGTAAGTGAAACATGCATGCAGCAAAGCAGGTTACGCTAACACCACTCAATTAATTATTAGGCGTATAATAAATACATATTCATCAGTCAATCACAACTTACTGCGCTGCTGCAGCCATGATATTGCCAAGTGTCCGACGAATGTCACGTGGGGAGAGCAGTCACGTGAGTTTTACGTGGCGACATCAGCTGACGTGGCATGTTGTTGCATTCACGTATTCAGGAAATACGAGCACTAGCAGTCAGTGAAGTAGAATTTCAGTCTTGGCTTAAACGTTTACAACGCCCCGTAGTACAAAAACACATTACCTTAAAGACATAAAAGAAAGTCCTAAGAAGGTCTTTATAAATGGGTCACTTCTCAAAATACTACTGTTTGTTTGATAACGTTCTGATTGTGAAATTTAAAAAACATCTTGTCCTTAAAATGAAAAATGATGTGTTAGAGGAATAAATATGCAATAAAATGCAACTCCTCTATAGTCACAGAAAAAATAATTATAATAAAAAAAATGTCGGCACACAAGTACAGAGAATATTAAAGGAATCATGTTCAATACCTCTTTTAAGACTGTTTTTGGCATATTTAATTTTTGACAATATCCTAATAAGGGTTCCTGATTTATTTATTTTAAATAAACCATATAATATTTACTGTGTGTCTGTGTATTATTTAGGCTGTGGAAGGTTTGGGGGCTATGTAGGCATCATATACAGCTCTTTATTTGTGTTTCATAGCCTAACCTCATCAAATATTGTGTTGTTTATTTGTGGCATCTTTTTGTGTGTTCAGTAACTCAAGGATGAAGTGCAGCTGAGTTGAATTCAGGTGACTGACTTTGATACATATATTATATTTCTTTGTTTTAAGATGCTTTCGTGATCTATACACCTAAAATTGATCCTATATCTTGTCATCGATCCCTGAATAAACAACATTAATTTACCTGCAGATGAAAATTACTAATCAGTAAGGTACATTTTTTTTTGTGCATGACCGTTAACAAACAAAAAAATAAAACCATTCTGGATAATTGGATATAGTTACAATTATTTAATATTATTATTATTATTATTATTATTATTATTAATAATAATATTTTTGTAGTGTGCTCTATTTGTTTAAGCTATAAGTGCTGCCATACATTAGATGGAAGAGGCATGGTGCAATTAAGACACCTGACCACACACTGACAGTAATACTAAGATTCTGCTTTCGTTTCTTCAATTTTTTTCTGTGCATAGTGTGCTGAGGAAGTGAAATTATCTACTGTCATGAATATAAATGAGCTGACACTAAGAGAATTAGAATCTACATAATCTGTAACCTACTGGGAACAAATGTGTTTATACTTAACGTGCACATGTGGCAGGACACTATCATTTAATTATTTGCTCATAAATGTTTTGCCCTTGCTCAGCGAAGAAAGTTTTTTAAATTTTTTTAAAATCATAAATAGTGTACAAAACCTCATTGTTTACAAGTTAGAACTTAATTTACCAACAGCCCAAGGGTTAAGAAACTCACCAAACACTCACAGTAGCTTCAGTTCAAACAAAGTGTGAGAGAATATCTGCTTTTTTTACCAATGTATTCTGTGTATATGTTGACTTTTACATGTACTCAGCCTTCAAATAAACGCCCTCCGTTATATACATTTTACTTTTAGTTTACAGGAGAAAAAAGTTTAGCTACTATACATGAGATGTTGTTCATATCAAAATCCTAGTGTTCTCACAACAAAGTGAGATGAGGACACATAAAAACCTGGAAATATACAATATATTTCTTTTTGATTTCATTTTGCATGGAAGCATTTACAGTAGAAACAGTAGGGGGAGATGCAACTCTCTTTTAATACAATGCAGGGGGAGTTTGAAAAATAATTAATCATCACGAGTTACTGCAGATACATGATGCGAATAACGCCAAACAATGTGTCATGGAAGACAGCATCCAGAACTAGATGACAGACTGTCAAGAGAGTTGACACACCACATGAAGCATGAACAGCTTTCACTGAGATGAAAGTTAGATGTCTGACGATAGGTTAACAAGACATTATGACTCATGTCTCTTTTTCTTGAGAAAGAAAGTTTTGAATAGCTTTATAAATGCACACACAATAAAAGTCATTCCTCTTTATTCTTTGTTGAGTTAGTCGGGGTCATTTATAGGTGGGATAGAGAGAATGGAGCCGAGTAGTCATTGCTTTAAGTATTTGGAAATGTCATTTGGAAATGTCTAAACTCCTCTAAAAGTTTTCAAATTATTTGGACTCTTAAAATGAACACTTATTTAGATTTCATGATATTATTAATAAGACTCATAACCTTTCCACTACTTTTTCTCCCGCTGTGGTTTCTAAACTAAATGAGGCCATTGCTCTCAATATATTGAGCCTAATTTTAGCTTAAGTCGGGTCCGTATTTGACAGCGACCCAATATTTGTAATCCACAATGGATCTGAAATGAAGCAATACAGGTATGACTGAAAGCACAGGCTTTAATTCAGCTTTAATTCGTATGGTTTTTGCAAAAATATGGTGTTAACTACTGAGGAATTACAACCATTTGTACTGGATTAATTTACGGATTACTTTTCATTCTTATTGTTTATTTGTGGCATCTTTTTGTGTGTTCAGTAACTCAAGCATGAAGTGCAGCTGAGTTGAATTCAGGTGACTGACTTTGATACATATATTATATTTCTTTGTTTTAAGATGCTTTCGTGATCTATACACCTAAAATTAATCCTATATCTTGTCATCGATCCCTGAATAAACAACATTAATTTAGTTCAGTTATGTATTTTCATATGATAACACTGCCTTCCAAAGCAGATGAGATGTTATGCTTATGACCAGGAGCCTTTTGTCTCAATCTTCTTACTCATCATTCTGGTAAAATACAATATTTCAAGAATCTTCTTTCAGGACTGAGCAGACTTCTACCAAAGTCTAATATGGCCTTCTCAGTGCTACCACTGGGTTACATCTTGAGATAAACCATATTTTTCTACATTCATGAAGACATCTCTTGATTTTACACTTTGTCAGTGATGTGCCTATCATTTTAATGAAAAAAAAAACTAAAAAAATAAAAATAAATCAATAATAAACAATAATTAAAAATAACCAATAGTCAGAAATCCCCTAGTCCTTCATCTGAGGTTTTTCCATGCTCCTCTATGCCTTTTGGTGTTGCTGAGCTTTCCTTTCCTTTAATAATTAACTTCTGCCACTTCCTGCTACAGTATCCCTCTAATGAGTCTCCTTGCCTTGTTACTTCATTGACAGGTTTTTCTACTATGTATAAGCTTTTAATACTTCAGCTCCTGACTTTTTTATCACCTAATTGTTCTTAAAGTTATGTGGAAACAGCCCGCACCTGGCCATGAAGCTTCTTATCAGTCAATAGACCTTTATGTAGTACCCCCAGTTTTTTGGTCTATGAAAGTAGAGGTACTACTTGTTGTTATTGTTGGGGTTTTTTTTTTAATCTAAAGCTAAAAGATTACTCTTCCTTCACAACCTGGTTGCTTCATTTCAAATCGATTATGGTGTGTATAGAGGAAAAAAAAAAGTGAAAATTATGTTAATGTCCTGTTCTATCCAGTACTCATTATATTCATAAGCATACACTCGGTACTTTCAAAAGGTCAGAGTAAAATCCAGTTTTTTT
>NW_005187426.1:2301848-2307088 GCF_000239375.1 Pundamilia nyererei
AAAAAAAGCTCTCTGCAGGCAGATGGACTCTGATGAGTAGGTTCTTGTTGTACTACCCTCTGATGAGAATGTCTCAGACATATGTACATCATGTGAAACCATACAATACAAGGCCCATAAGGACTTGAACCACATTTGAAATATGTTTAATTTCTGTCAAAGCTTGTTTATATTAAACTAATGATTGTGCTAAAAGTCTTAGCACAGTGGTACATGCTCATATTAAATATGGCCAAATTTCAAATAATGCAAAATACCTGTATTAAAGAGGCGATATCTCTAATATGGTCATCAACAAAAATAATAATTTACCAGGGATTACCGGGCATTGCACACTGAATAACTAAATTAGGATTACTGAATTGAGCAGTAGTTAATGAAGCGTGGATGGGGATATTCTACATCACTTAAATCTTAGTCTCTTCTTTTCATTGTAACTGAACTGCTTCGAGCAAGTTTCATTTATTTGCAAATTCACAAATTTCATCATACTCCCAATCTCTCCGATTTAGTTAGTGCATGACCATCAGCCAGATGGAAATATAAACGGCAAGGCAGAAAGCATGTTTTTTTTTCACAAGCTGTTGAATAACAGCATTAAGTTTTACATGTACGGGTGAGCTCAGGTGTGAAAGCAAGCAAAAGTATGAATGTGAATGAGGGGAGTGCTGAAGAAGAAATAAATACACAAAAAGAAATAAATACACAAAAGTGTAAACTTTAAATAGTAGTGGCCACAGCAGCTCCAGTCTTCATTAAAATATTTTTTTAAAATATATAATAAAACAGATTATGTGTATATAAGTGAACTGTACCCTAATTAGATTCTAAATTCTAAATGAATCTCAGTTTTATTTCAGGTTTTTAGACGTGGGAAAAATCTTTAAACGGGGAAAATAAAAGGTACTGTTTGACCTGAGAAATCAGCAATGAGAAACTCAAGATAACCTTTTCATTAATTATGATAGCTCTTAGAGATAAAAAAAAATGCTTATTATCTCTCGACTCTTTTTATAGGTCTTTGTCAAATAAACCACTTTGCTTCTCCCTTACACCCCCACCCAAACCCTTTTCCCGTTGAAGCTTTAAAACGTTGTGTTCTCTAATTGCTGCACAGGAGGCCACATGAAACACTTCTACTGTTCTGACTGCTCAAAATTCCAGTCTTCTACAAAATGTAAATGAATGTGTAATCTACTTTGCATTTGCATTCTATGCCTGATCCTGTGTATTAGTATAAAAACCAATTTAAAACAATTGCGTTTTTAAATTCAATTTGTCAACTGAGGCTATTATAATAATAAACAGTGGCATAATGACTCAAGCATAGATAGAAAAGTGCATTTACAGCACAAGGCATAGCATGTTATAGGTCAAGTCTAATAATTAAGTTTAATTATTATATTGTGTTCATGCAGCACTAACGGGTTTCTTTTCAGAGAGAAAATCCATTCCTCACTGAACAAACAAAAGTTCTGTTGATTTTAACACTGAGCTATGTCCTATGTAGATCACTACCTGAATTGGAAAAGTGATCACTGCCACACAACCATGCAAAAAGCTGAGTTAACAAAGGACTGGAAATTGTAGTTCCCTCAGTAGGGGGTCTGTTGGAGATAGAGTTGAGCTGATTAGTAGCTCCTGAGACAGAAAAGCTAATTACTGTAACACTACCACCACAGTCTGAAATGAAACCACGGCTGTTTTGACATAATCAGGCATCTGAGAACAAGATGAGGGAGAACGCATTTTCCTCACAATGAAGGAGTATAGCTCAGTTATACATTTACTTTTATGGTTTCTGATCTTCCCAATTAATGCCTTTCCGTTATTATTTGCTTTCAGTGGTTCACCTTGTGGTCTATACCAGTCCTATGAGAGCATCTCAAAGACTTTTGAAAACTTGGTGCTTGATTAAATTTGGTATCCAGTAGGACTGAGTACTTGAAAACTTTTTTGATTAAGATGTAATACTGTCTCTTGGTCAGGAGATGGATAACAAATCTTCTAGCTTTTTCTTTATATGCTATTTAAGTTCTTGGGATGAATCATTATTGATTAATCAAACTTGGTTCAATTTGTCCTTTGAAAAGATTTAAATAATTATGTGGGGATCTCAACAAACGCTTTAGAGTACATGGATCTTTAGGCTGCTTCTCTCATGCGAATGCAGGCTGTTTTTATGATGGGAAACATTAGGCCCCACTTGTGTGAACCAATCAGTCTTGTTTTGGCAGATGGAATTGATCTATTGAAGCCACATGAGTACTACGCCAAGGTCAGTGTGTTGTCAACTTAATGCAGAAGCACAGATCTTAGTAAACCTTGCATTTTTAATTAATGAATGAAGCTTATTTTTCTCAAGACAAACGAACACAGTGTAAATAGACTATTTATCATGATTTTTAACTATTAGTAAGATGACCTTGTGGTTTGACAGCTGTATTACACACACAGACAAAATGCCCAGAAACAACCATTTAGTCATTTAATATTCTCTTAAATGTAAATACTACTTGAAAAAACTACTTGAATACTTGAAAAAAAAGTGTATTTTAATCTTTACTTCAAAACCTCCATCAATTAGATTTTCAGAGGCACAGTGTTTGCAACCCTATGGATGTAATGTTGGTGGCAAGTATGTATGTGTAAGGGGGCTACCAGCCCCCGCTATGTAGGGGTGTAGCAGTATACAAGTAACCCTGAATGACCGAGGGGTGCTGGGACCTGTGTCCGTGACCCCCATAGTACATACTACTGTAGGAATATTGTCACCTGTCTGGCTGCTGCGGGCACAGAAGAGGGACTCCAGAATTCAATCTTGAGAAACGATGTCTGCCTAGAGTGTACTATACTATCAGACATTAACACAGCCTAGCCTTCCTTCCCTCTGATTTTCTGTGCCCAAGTTACAGCAGCCGGAGTGAGCAATCCAGTCACAGGTTCACAAAAGCAAGGAAAATAGAAACCGTACTTTTGTCTCTCGGCGACAGTGCGTGGGAAAAGCACTGGGCTACAAAAAGGCGACACTTTCACATACAGCGGAACAAGGAGGATGAACAACCAGGACGTCGTCTAGATGGCAGGGTAACCTATTCCTTGATGACCCACTTTGTCCTCGACGTCGGGTCCGTAGAATGCATCCAACCTCAGCCTAGCAACGGGCAACATTACGTGACGTGGCTAAAGTCCTCCCATAGACTCATCAGCTCCCAGTGAGACGGCTAAATGTGCTCCCTCGCTCCGAACGTTCACTTAACGGCCAAACTCAGCCTAACCCCACTGGAAACGCTGGAAGGTCTTAAAGAAAAGCGCAGCTGGAGTTAACTCTCGCTCCAACTCCCTGTCCCCACGCTATCTACCTCGACGGTGGCCTGCAGCACCACCAGTTGCGGCTGGCGGCTACACAAGCCAAGCTTCACGCACGGAGCGAAACTCCGTCTAAAATTTTGGGCTCAGTCGAACCGTGAGGCTTTCTTAATGTGGCTGGCCGTGACAACACGTGGGAGACAGCTACTTCTCCTCTCCTCAGCTCCACACATACACACCAGAGCGCACGCACCGGTTCTCTGACTTCTATTTGATTTCCTCTCGCCTTACCCAGACAGGCCACTTGAGGCACTATATGGCAGCTACGACCATCTGCATGCATGTGCCCTTACATTTCCCCCCAGCTAAACCCTGCCATACCAGCGACGTCTACAGCAGTGCATCACTGTAACAAAACACAGAATAACATAAATCAAGTCATTTGTCCAAAAACATTCAGTGACATTCACATATGAATTACATATACAACTGCAAATAAACACAGTAGGGATTCCAATGTACCTTATCTCATAACCTAATCCCTATACCTTACAGGGGTATTCCTCTATTTTGTCTTAGTTGGCACCTAGACTGCAAAACTTTGCCCCCCTCTCCTTGTACCTCATCACTCATTTCTGAGGTCTCATCACTCTTTTCCTGTTCCTTTGGAGTCATAGCTGCTTGCGCTCCCCCTGCTAAATCTGGCTCTGACCCCTGGAAAACACAAGTACCTACATCTTCGACCCCTGGGGCAATGTGAGTGTTCGGGTTTGACACACACGGGGGTGGCGGAACACAAACAACCTCCATGCATTCTGTATCAGACTCCACCTTTGCTGGTGACCTATTGACATGCCTTAACCGCCGTGTCGGCGGTTGAAAAGCGCACAACTTTAGCTGATCCCTATGAACGACCTTTACTGAGCCACCTCTCTCCAGTTTGACTGTGAACACAGGAATGTCAGGGTGGTTCTGCTTAACCACTAAATAAGGGTTTGGTTCCCACTTATCCTGTATCTTATTCCAACCCCTGGGCTTGTGATTGCGCAACAGCACATGGCCACTTGACTGGAGCAGAGCACTGTGGGACTTACAATCATATATTCTCTTCCTTTTCTTGGAGGCACCCTGTGCAGCTGAGTCTGCTTCCTCTACAGCTGGCCTTAGTTTCTTGTGATGATCCCTGACCCAGCCCCGAACATCTTTACTCATTGTGGGCCAGTAATAGCTCCTCCTCATCACTCTGAGGGTACTCTTTGCACTGAAATGTCCCCCATGCTCATGTTGGCTTTCATACACCTTATGTTGCAAGGTCGCTGGGACAATGAGCTGCCTGATCTCTTCCCCATCACGGGGGTCTCTAACATGCCCATACAGCACACCTTTATAAAGCCTAAGGTGGTCAAGCTGATGGTAAAGTCGCCTTGTACCAGGTGTTGACATGCACAGTTCAACATGGCTCATTCCAGTGCCCTTCTCAACCACTTGGTAGACCGGCCTAACAATGGGGTCGTTTCTCTGTGCTGCTTCCACCTGATCCCAGCTCTGCCCACTACAAGTTTTCCTACTTGTATTCATCAAAGCTCTTTTTCAAATCTTCTAGTTCAGACATGTTTACCTTAGCCTTCCTCAGCTCTATTCTTTATCACAGTGTAACAACCCCAAGCCAATTAGTTGATCCTGTTTGTGACGCCACTTGTAAGGTGGCTACCAGCCCCCGCTATGTAGGGGTGCAGGATTATACAAGTTGCCCTGAATGACCAAGGGGTGCTGGGATCTGTGTCCGTGACCCCCATAGTACATACTACTGTAGGAATGTTGTCACCTGTCTGGCTGCTGCGGGCACAGAAGAGGGGCTCCAGAATTCAATCTTGAGAAACGATGTCTGCCTAGAGTGTACTATACTATCAGACATTAACACAGCCTAGCCT
>NW_005187426.1:2307616-2314499 GCF_000239375.1 Pundamilia nyererei
GCGGCTACACAAGCCAAGCTTCACGCACGGAGCGAAACTCCGTCTAAAATTGCCGCAGTCGCGACTTCTGTTTCACTGACCTCACGGATACCCTTTTTGGGCTCAGTCGAACCGTGAGGCTTTCTTAATGTGGCTGGCCGTGACAACACGTGGGAGACAGCTACTTCTCCTCTCCTCGGCTCCACACATACTCACCAGAGCGCGCGCATCGGTTCTCTGACTTCTATTTGATTTCCTCTCGCCTTACCCAGACAGGCCACTTGAGGCACTATATGGCAGCTATGACCATCTACATGCATGTGCCCTTACATGTGGTCCAGTAGAGTCGGATCTGCTTGTTTCCATCTTGTTAATATGCTGATGAGAGAACAGCAGAGAACCAAACAAGATAAACATCACTTCATATTTTTGTACAGAGGAAAATTATGAGAGTTTCCTTAAGCTGCATGTAAACAAAGGTTCAAATAAGAAAATCTTCAGTTCTATACAACGATCTTAAAGATCTATGAAAGGCACCAGTAGCTGATCTCTCACTATCTCCCACCCCCACACACACACACACAACCCACCCCTGCCCACCCACCTCATCAATCTGAGCCAACCTTCATCACTCAGTCCACTCACACACAGACTCTAAACTCAGGCTTCAGACTAGGTCCTTTTGCACTGCTGCCAAGCACTTTGTTCTCCAATATGTGTCTTTCTGTTGTTGTTGTTGTTGGGTTTTTTTTTTACATATATTTCTCTAGTTTGTATTTATTCCTCTTGATTGGATATATTATTTCTGTATTCTATTTTCCTGCTGCTCCATGCCAACTGTTTATGCGCAGTTGGTGTGGAGCACCCATAATTTTGTTGTACATGTAAAGGACCATCTTATTCTATTCTATTCTATTCTATTCTATTCTATTCTATTCTATTCTATCAATGTGAAAAGTAGAATTTTCATTGCTGTCCGAGGTCTGCTTTTGTTGTGATTGAAAGTAGATAATAATTGGTCAGTGACAAGTTGTGGGTGAGAGCTGCTGCCCACAGTCTCCTGTTAACCAGCATTTGTGGTTTACTGGACGAAGATAACAAGGCTGAGAGCTGGCTGTGAGCTGCATGGGTGTGCACACTGGATGCTTATGAGCTGGCAACACCTAACAGCCTCACATTAGACTGTGTAATTTGGTCAAAAAAATATTGCTCAGTGAATTTTTAGTTTAATCTGATCCAGCTATATAAGCTGCAGAAACTACAGAATATCATGTGCTGGAATATGAATGTGGTGGGAGGCAGGTTTCATTCCTGTGGAAGTGGCCAACTCCAAAGCCCTATTTTGCCTAAGTTAAGATTTTGTTACCTGTATTGTAATCCAATATATTTGGAGTTTAATGTGTTCAAATTATCTTTAAAGTTATCTCTTAAACCCATTATATTAACCTATTTTCTTTGGCCACACTCCCTCATTACTGATGTAAGGCTGACAAATTTCCTTCTTAGCATTTAGGATGTCTGTGTGAATCCTGGAAAAATGAAACAGTCTTCGGAACAGAACCTCTCATTATACCTTAACTGTGTTACTATATATAATATATTGAAAAACACAGATGGACACTCACTGAAATCAATTATTATGAACTGTGACTGATGAATATATGAATCAATCAACTATAAGCAGGAGAGATTTTGCTGAATTGCTAGTGCCAGATGATTGAAATTTATCTATAAATGGAATTTGTTTACATGCATTAAGTGAAGAGTTTCTTCACACCTGTCTTTGCACAATCACTCAAATTTATTGGAGATGTCTTTAAAATTATATTTAAATATATGTGAATTAAGTATATTAGTCATGAAACCACTTATGGAGGTAACTAAGAATAAAGGTTTTTAAACTGGGTGCTTAATTGCAATCTACATCAGGCTTCTGCCTAACCTAATTTTAGTCATAAAGTTGGTTTTACTTTTCCTGCTAAATGACACATATTCTGTTTTTCATATTATACTTGCTTAGAAATACTCTACTTTAGTCTTAGGATCTTTTGCAACATTCTTTATAAATTCAAAAGGGAAACCATACAATGCCACTTTTCTTTTCTGTGACCTGAACCACGTTATATTCCATTACAAAATTTATCATGCACCACAGTGTGAAGAGATTAATCATGCAGATTTTTTTTTGTAATATAACATCTAACGTCTATCATTCTGAAAGTTCTTTCTTTAATAATAATTACAGTGATAATCCACACATATATTCACATATGAGCTCCCTTGCAAGCTCAGTTTTGATACTTTAGTATCAGTGACCGCATCTTACCAGTATTACTACAGCATGAAGACTTTTAAAATAATGCAGGAGAATATATAGGACCATTGTAGGTAATGATTTGGGATTGAAATTGGAAATTGCACAATGCCAGTGAGAAGCTTTTAGTGTAATAGCAGAATTATTTGACCTGAATGTATAATATTGGGAACCACCTATAAAATGCATTATGAGACATCTGTTACTGCCTGAGCTGGAAATAAATACAGCAGGATAATATCCATATACTCCTCCATGGAATTTGAAACCAGAGGGTCTTGAAGGTAAATTCCAGCCTTGACCTTGATGCATTTAAATAATGCCAAACCAAAATAATAACTAAAACAGTAAACATGCTTCCCAGCAGGTAAGAAACATTGAGATACATTACACCATTCTGCAATTGACTTAAAGAAGTGGTGGCCACAGCTGAACCCAACAGCTCTCAGATTTCAGTGGATGTAAGTGAGCATAACCAGGTCACATGTACATTCTCAATGTGTTTAAATCAGAGTTTACGAATCAAAGAAAGGATGAAAAGGAAATAGCACTTATTGATGCTATTTATCTTTTTGAATGTAATTTAAAAATGCCAATAATAAAACTATGACAGATGGTAGAAAAGGGGATCAGGTTAGGGTGAGCAAAGCCAAATCCAGATCAAAGGCCGCTCTCTCAGCAGGTTAAGCAACACTCACATTTATGACCCGGGACAGCTGTTTATGATTGAAAAGGATTAGGGGCAACACACATATTTCATCAGGATTTATTCTCATCAAATTCTAAAACTGGATTGCTCTAAAACCGCTCAGTGTAGCTGGTAAATAATTTCAGTTATTATGCAACTTCTTTCCAGTGGAGGTCAGTTGTGCCAGTGTCCTAGGCATTTGGCAGATCAGTCATTATTACCCTCAAATGTCCTTCAGGTTTAACGGTGCAAGGGTAGAAAAAATGGAGACCATCTGTTTTCATTACAGAATGACACAAATGCTTCTTTTGGCTGTACAGTCAATCAAACTCAACAGGACTTAGAGGTAAGCTGTAGGAAAGAAAAAGAAAACATTGACCCTGGGTCTGCAGGATACGCAGTCCCTTACATTGTCCACAGCTGTCTGTATTTTTGGAGACATTTAATTAGGCTCACAGAAATAACTGTAAAAAAAAAGAGTGGTCACGGTTTATTTAATGCTCATATTATGGCACACTGAAAAATGGTAAAATATTTAACAAAAAAACAAATTTGTGCTCCTCTGCGAGTATAAATATCACAAAGGAAAATTGCAAATCCCCAAAAACTGAACTTCACTACTATCAATTAGGTGAGTTGGGGATGGGTTTCTCTTTCTTGTTGTGTATTGTAGCATCAGTATTTTAAAACATCCATTTTAAGACATCCCCTTTGCATTTTCTTGATTCAACTGATTGCAAAGCACAAGCAGCCAAACACAGATGCTTTGATTTATATCAAAATCTTGGAGAGTGGCAATGCACAAGATAAAAGAAAAATTATGTGAGACACTGCAGAGAAATTCGGGCTAATTTAAACTGATTGGTGAACAAATTGTCAAAACTGAAATTAAATTTAAAAAGCTAAATAGGAAACTCTTCCACCTGGGAGATGAAATATCATTTCATGAGAGAGGGCTAGTTTGTGAAATGCTACCAATGAACTGTAATAAGCTGATACATAATAACTGAGAACATCCAAAGTGTGGTGAGACATGAATGATGAATGCTGACAAAAACTGAAAAACACTTAACAAGCAGGTACCCACTAACGCTTTACACATTTTTACATAAAGTAAATTATTTCTAGTCTGTAAATCTGTCTCTTCAGTTTATTAATATGATGTTTTGTCCATTACTTTCTTTTATTTTTCTACTATAGTTGATGTTAGCACCAGACTCAAAATACTAAATGTACTACAGTTTCTTATTTCATAATGGATAGTTCTAAGTTGTGTATAGGAATTTCTTTTACTTATGTATGAATCACATTATTTTATTGTATAATGCCTTGGTGCCACTGGATTTTAACATGTCTGACACTCATACATTAAGACAAATGGTGAGAGTGTAGTAAGAAAGTTGGGGGAAGCAGACCACTCCACAGGAAGAGTCTTTTGTCTCTTCGAGGACTCTGGGAGGTAGCAAGGGAGTGTGAACCTTAAGGTGTGAAACAGCTGTGTACTGCCTTTTGTTCCTGAAGAAGGTATTTAACTGAGAGCCATGCTAGGCTCAGTGAGACTCTGCTGACCTGCCCCGCGGTCATGTAGGCTCTCCACAAGCTTGGTTTTCTGTTCTTTGTGTGTTTGGATTAAAGAATGTTAGCTACCACTCACCGCTCGTCTGCAGGCTTTATTTAAATGGAAAACTTCCACAACAGTTATAAATACCCATTAGTAGAAGATAGTGAGAGATGGCCAGAATAATGATGATAAAGGCGTCTGTGCCATTGTAATGGATTGATAATATGCACAGCTCTGCAGAACAAGTTCAGATGAAGGAAACTGTTGTTATTTACAGTTTAGAGGGGAATAGAGGCTAGAGGTTAATTGTGGATATATTGGTCTTTATATTCACCTTGTCCTCGGTGGTTTTGAGACAACTGTTTAATTCATTTGACATTAACACTTTATCACAAAAATAATTGCCTCTCCTGTCAGATTGTAATAATAACAAAATGTAGCATGCTAATGAAAGCTAAACTTTTATTTATCTTTTGTATTTCACAATGTAGAGTCCAGGATAAAATATTTTTAGTTGTGCAAAGGAAAGCTAATAGCATATACAGAAAATTAAAGAAATGCATCTGGTTTGGTTCTGAAATCAGATTTGTAAATACATATTTTATGACTGTTAGTGCATGACACAAATGATCAAGCAAGATCGTAAGTTGATTAGTCATTGGTTTCATGTGCTAGATAGTTTGCTGCACAAATGAGTCAGAAGCCTCACAGGGAGAACAGATGCTTAAGAAGTTAGAAATAAGTTAAAACAAACAATGAAACAAAAAAAACAAAACAACAAAAAACCCAAACGTACTTGGGCAAACCATTAATCTTTGGTTGCAGCTCCAGCTTTGCTGACTTGTAGTTCTTTATAGGGTACAAAACCAACTGCACTTCAGAACATAAGTCAAAGTCTGGTAGTACAATTCTGTAGAACTTGGTACATTAATTATTTGCAAGAGTATGTACTAATCAAATAATTGCCATGTTAACCCTTGCATAATATTTTCTCTGTTCCCTAATGTACATGCCATGATGATGTAGATGCACTCAGACTGGCTCAAAAACAGATCGGAGGAAAAATGTAACATGCAAAATGAAAATAATTTATTCCTGTTTGCAAAACTCATAACCATCTTCAACAAAGGAAATCGTTTCTCTGTCTAAACATTTTATTTGGAATGCCAGTTGTGTTCAAAACAAAGTATTGTTAAGTTTTAACAATTAGCACACTGCTATAATTAAGACCTTCCTATAGCCCAGTGTGCTCCCTCAGTTCTGGATCCCCAGATTTACAAATTAAGGTCTGGGTTTTATTCTCCTGTTGAACAGCAGGGTAAAGTGGCACTTTATCTTCCTCCATCTATCAAGAGAAATCAGTGTAGTAACAGAAATACTAGGTCTTTATACATTTAAGATATCCAGGAAGTGACTCATATTAATAAATAGAAGAAATATAATCAGAAGTATTGTATAGTGAGTTTATACCCTCATAACCATTTTGTCAATTACATATCTCGGATATAAAGCTAAAACAGCAAATAGACCAGTTATATTAATCAGTGAAAAATATCAATAGCTAATAAAAATGGTATTCACTATGTTGAATATTGACATCAAATGAACAACTCATTAGTAAAATTTGAATTCCTGGGCGTATTTAGTGAGAGACATTTTAGGGATTTATCGGAGTGTTTTCATAGAAAAAGGATTCAGGGATTTACCTGATGTGGAGAAAGAAATAATAAGCTCCGCATACTGCCTCACCTACCATTATTTTTATTCAATTATAACGTTTCAGTCTGTGTGACCTTCATCAGGTACAGAGAAACAAGGATTTAAATGATGCCTGGGAAAAGCACTTAAGTATTTTAGAAGCACAAAATGTAACAAAAAATAAGAAAAAAAAAGAGGCTAATTTCTCGGAAGTCCACTTGTACACCTTCTATATTTATCTCCAAAACAGATCAGGATACTCAACAGACATTGTCAGGAAAAGGCTTACTTTGACCAACAGAAGAGAATATAAACATACATAATATATTTTATTGTTATCCACATGTGAAACTTTCTGTCCTCTCTGAATGGTTAAATAGACACATTTAATTTCCACAGCATATAGATACAAGAGCTAATGTGAACTCATATACATATAGGTTTTTGTAGCTGGGTTAAAAAAATATTTAGTTGAGAATGTTATTCATATCACCGTGTATAAACATGTAGCTACTGTACTTGTATGCAAAGACAGAAAGAATAGGGAAGTAGGAAAAAATTAGAATGGCTTGATGTTGGATATTTATTTCTAAGAAGCTTCTCCCACTTTAGAGCCTACATGCAGCTATAAATGGAAATGGTG
>NW_005187426.1:2314749-2316468 GCF_000239375.1 Pundamilia nyererei
AAAAACAGGTACAAATGAAAAAGACATAAACCAAGAAGAAAAACCGACATAAAATGAAGCAAAACAGAATAAAAATTGATAAAATAAAATTGAATGAACATGCCACATGATGTCAAAGGCCAAGAAAAAGAGAATGGTTTTAAGAAGAGATTTAAAAACAAATCATTCCAAATTGGTATACAATGATGAAGGCATGGTCCCCTCTGAGCTTACGCTTAGTTTTAGGTACAGTCAGGGGCAGCTGATCAGCTGACCCAAGAGAACAGGAGGGCATATGAGGCTGTAGAAGCTCAGAGAGTTAGGGTGGGGAATGATGATTAAAAGCCATAAAAACAAATGCAAGAATTTAAAAAATGAATCCTAAAGTTCATTGGCAGCCAGTGGAGCAAGGCTAAAAAGCGAGAGAAACATGCTCATACTTACGTGTGTAGCGATTGCAATCGAACAGCAGTCTAGCAGAATATGCTTCATTCTTTTTAAGAGGGACAAAAATCTGGATATCGTCCGCATAACAGTGGAATCAAATACCATACTTTCTGAGTCTGGAACCTAGTCGGAACAGGTAGAGAAAAGAGAAGGGGGCCTAAAACTGAAACAACAGTTTACATAACCCTTTTATTTCTTCCTGTTCTATTTGATTGGTTATTTTGTCTATTATCACCATTATTATTATTACTACTATGTGTTTATTAGTTATTATTGTGGTTTTGATAAGTAGTAGGATCTTTGTGTGGGGCCAGGGAGGGTTTCATTGTTTTGTGTGTGTATTCAGTAGTTTGATGGTCTTTTTTTGTTTGTTAAAATATAATAAAGTTGGGGTTTTTTTTGTGGTTTTTTTAAAGCCTGGATGTTGACATTTATTCTAACAGGTTTTTACTTGCTCAGCCTTTCTTGGCACTGAGTTACAGTTATGCAACCAGAAGAAAGTTCTGCAAATGACTGGTTCTGGCGAAGAAATAGTCTAGCCCTTAAGCCCCTGTAAGATGATCAGCTGTTACTTTCAGACTTAATGATGTAAACAGACAAGATATTAAATATTATTTTCTGTAATATTCTTAAATATATTGAATTTCCAAATTATATACTACTTTAGGATGGATCCCCAAAACGTGCTAAATAGCTATGCATTTAATGCTGCTTTTTTATTTATTTATGTCAAATAAGATCAACAGCTTGATTTATTAAAAAAGATAAACTTCAGAGAATATAGGCATATAGGCCAAAATGTAATGAAAAAGCAACTGTGGTGTGCATGAAACCAAACAAAAGAAACCCCCCCCCCTCCCAAAAAAAGAAAGATTCTTAATATGCAGTTGAAACTATTTTGAAGCCTGTGAAACAGAAAGGAAATTACTGCCTTTCAGTGTTTTTGTTTGTATTTGAGATCAGGGCACACATTTGTAAATCAGCTTTACATTTGGGGGAAAATGCATCTTTTCCCACAATTCTTTGAAGTCAAAGTGTAAACAAATCTACATCAGAATCAGAATCAGAATCAGAAAGGGGTTTATTGCCAAATGTTGAGCAGGTTTACAACATTAGGAAATTGCTGCGATGCTTCAGTGCAAACATAGTGTCATAAATAGCACTTAAATAGTGTCATAAATAGCACTTAAATAGTGTCATAAATAGCACTTAAATAGACATGAAAAAATAAAAGTAGGGATAAGAATTAAAAGTGCTACGTAGAAAGATATGTGCATGAGCTATACATGAGAT
>NW_005187426.1:2317500-2322795 GCF_000239375.1 Pundamilia nyererei
ATGTATATATATATATATGGAAATATCTTATGTAACACACTCTAAAGGGAATTAATGCAATTTGAGGGCATTTCAAATTGAAAAAGAAAGTATCTTATCAGTGGGATGAATTCAAAGAAATGTACTGTAGTTAATATAATGTGAAAGTGGGGGTGGACACCCTTTAGCAATGCAACTGAGGACACTGTCTACTTCATTAGTTCTCATACACCAGCACACAACACCAAGGACAGTATAGTTAACATGGCACATAACATATGCTTCACTAACATAGCAACACAGTAATAGAGTATGTCCAAAAAATGTTCATTAATATTTATTCACAACTTTCCAATGTCGTTTAACTTTTCCCGAGGACAAAGCGTTTTTTTTTAGTTCACAGCTGTCAAAGATAGTTAAATTACTTTGAAACACACCCACCTCCTCTAAACCTTTTGGGTTGATCATAAAACTCCTCCAGAGTTTGCATTTCTGGAAGGCAGTTCACTCTACAGTAGATAGGAGGTGATCCTGGTAGTTGCAGACTGAAAATCAGCAGGGGAAGGAAATCCGCATATCTTATCTTGCCTCCCACTCGCATCATTACTGGGCTCTATTGCTGATGATACTCATTGCCCAGAAGTGCAATGCCACACTGATCAACCGTTTGCATGCCCTTGCTGGCTGCAAAACTATACAGTAAGTGTCCTGGCATGCCACAAATCAAAAGAAAGCCATGACTTGTTATCTCGTCGCAGCTTTTCCCCGGCCTTTGCTGGGAAGCCATATCTCTGACTTTGAAGTCAGAACCACTGGCAATGTCTCAAGCGCTGCTGCCATCATGTGAGCACCTCTTCATTAAATCCTTGAGCTGGTTCTAATTACAGGCTGTATTAGGAGCCCCTTGGTGCCGGGCACTGGGGCACAGAACAATGTGCAAAAAAACAAAACAAAAAAATCACAATCGAACAGAAGGAAGTGCCAATATCTCACACCTTACTTTGTTTCAACTTTAAAACTACACTGTCACAACCAGCATTAACACTTTGCCTGATAAATCAGTTGCAAACAGAAGTGGATAGTAGATATAAAAAAATAGATAATCTGTTTCCGTTCAGGTGTGCTTATATACGCGCTTCAGCTGATGCCTGTGGTGATATTTCCCTGTAAGTTAGCAGACTGAAGCAAGAGATTGTGGGGTGGATGTCATTTGTATCTTTCATCCTGAAACTCTCAGTTCCCTTGTCACCTACACTCCTGCTCTATTTATAACTTGTAACCATAACAACTGGTCTTTTCTTTTTGGTAAACGAAAAGAATCCCTGTCACTAGGCGTCTTTGTGCTTCAGATTAGACAAAAATGTCATTGAATGACAAAACTTCAGGTCTATCAAAGGTAGAGTTTCTGACATGTTAGTGGCAGTAATCGCAGCCGTTAACAAGGATTTATAATATAACGTTAAAGTGAGAATGTTGCAATTTAAATCTCAAAAATGTATCTGGATCAGCCTGTTCCAGTTTGATAAATAAACTCTTAGTGTTCAGAAGAGATTGACAGGGCTGAATGACACTCCGAAAAAGAAAAAAATTCTTTGTTTTCTGAAAAGTTTCATCTATTCTGAAGTAGTTAAAGATGAACTGGCAGATTGTTTACTGCTCAGATCTAATGTAGCTCCTTGTCAAGGTTTTAATGCATGGAAAAAGAAACGTTTGGTGAATATCTGACAGTTTAGATCACCAAACAGTCAAGTACTTTACAGGTGAATGGATTTTAACACCGCAAAATGTTTTATCACAAAATTATGCAGTGATTAGATTAATACTGAATCGTAAAGGGCTTGCAGCTGCATTGCAGCTTGGGGGGATGGTCACAGAGAAACACAAAACACTGGCAGCTTGCCCTCTTAGGAGGCAAGGGTAACAGCCGTTTAAGCTGACGAGGAGTGAAGCAATTGTTTGACATCTCACTGCTCCCACCATCCCAGATTCTTTAGTGAACACTAATTGCTCTCTGAGGGACCAATCCCGTGGTCACACCTAAATGCACTTGACCCAAGTGCATTGTAGGGTAGGGGTGTCTCTACTGTCTGACATTGCATCCTCACAGGCATCCTCATCCCAGAGCCAAGATCAACTCAACAAGACAGACTTTTGGGGGAGAATGAGGGGGAGAAACATTAATCCCCATCCTGAGAGAGGAAAACTGTTTATTTGAAACAGCACCGATGGAAAATAAATAAGCAATGCAATTTGTCTTGTGGTATAACAGCGTGGGGGGATTAAAAATGATTATCGAAATCTTATTATTTCTGAGAAGCTCTGACCTTGTTTATAATGTAATTTGGAGAGCTTTAAAAGATTATGACGCAATGAGTCACGTTTTATTTCTCAAATTAAGAAACAGAGTGGTTTGCAGAGCAGCCATAATGAATGTTACCCTAAAAAATAACAAGTCTGTCAATTTCAATGCCAATACAAGGTTGAACTGTTAAAAGCCCAATCTGCCATTCAGAAAACCATTCCAGAAACAATTTAATATTGAGCTAAATATAACATTTTTTTTGTTTTATTGATTTAAATGATGGCATTTTCTAACACCTGAAACAAAGAGACAAAAAGTGGAGTACAAATCCTCAGTATACAAATCATACATGGTGTCCTTCAAAATTGTCATTGGTACTGACCTAATTAAGTATATTAGGTATTAGCCCCAATCAGACTGATCCACACTCAATGTTTTAACAAAGTCTACCCTTCTTTTGTCAGTAACTCTAAGCAAAAGCTTTTTGTTATATCAGTGGGTAACTGTAACAAATCGTATTTGCTGAATCATTTACTTGAAACAAATAACACTAACCAGTACTTAAATGGTACAGTACTTGAATTGTTCCATATTTTAATGTGGATAAAATATCATCAGAGTATCCTAACCTTAAATTCTCAATCTGCCAAAAATTATGTCAGAATTAAACAAACAGCCATCGACCTGTTCTCCTCTGATTGTCTAACTCAATAGGAGACGTTGGAGGCTGAGCTGTCACAGGGCGAGAGCATTAGTCTCTCGGTTTTGATTTTATGGGCAAAGTGGCGGAACTTTGTGATCATTCAGCAGCAGACATGACAAGTACATCATTGCCATTTTATTTATGGCATTTTGTGCTACCAACAAAGGTGAAACTTTGAAGATAACACTTTTGAACCTTTATTACTTAGCTTACATCAAGTATGTCATGCTCCCTGTAGATTGTTCAGGTCAGTTATCATTCAGTGCCAAAGCATTGCTCATCTTGTGTTGGAAAACACTTTTTGTTATTACCTACCTGCATATCCTCTCCTTCCACATAGATAATCCAGTTAGTGTGCTTGTTGGATCCCTTACTGGAATGCTTAGCTAATGCACTCACTCACCATGTTAAAGACATCTGCTCAGGAGAGAGTTAAGGACTTACCTAAATCCATAACTTGCCTAATGTTCATCTTTTGTATTTGAGAAGGGAAAGCTGAAATAATTTCTTGTCATTATAATTCTACACAATGAATTTGATATTAACAGTTGTGTCTGGCTATTGAGTTCTTTGTTGTACTTGTGAAAGAGTATCAGTCATTTCAGCAAACCCACCCAAACCTGGTATGTTTGAGCACCCAATAAAGTTGTTTCTTTTACTTTAACCAAACTGTGTCACAGCACAAAAGAGCAGTGAGTTTGGGAAGGCACTGATATAATGTTGTTATTCTCAAATGAATGGCTAATAAGTAATTCTCTGGTTGTCCTCTTTTGTATTTGCAGTGTGAGAGTAACCACACACTGAAGCTAATATCAAAAGGAGCTGGGGAATAGTGTAAACATCTGATAAAGCATGTCCTGCCTGTCATCAGTGTTGAGAACAATACAAGACTCTGGTAGCTTATACATCATCATGACCTACAACAGATGTACACACACAATGAGCTCATCACCTCCAGAAAAAGGGTGACAATGTTACTATCCCCACAGTGCTTTGAACAATAAAGAAAAAGACATTAAAAAACAAATTAAGCCTGGATGTGTTTGATACCTTTGGTTTGTGTAATGCTGAGGTAACACTATTGTCCAGATTTGCACAGGTAACAAACAGAAATAAATAAAAAGAAAGGTGACATCAAAACAAAAATGTTTCAGCAGGCTAATGAGTCCTGAAAAGGAACTCATTTTGATTTCATTTAAGCTTTGCATTTCTGGAGAAGCTGAGCTGCAGGAGTGCAGTTAAGGCATCTGCTTTCTTCTCTTATCTAGGAGCTCTTTGTCTGCTTGCTGCAGGTGAATATTCTCAGCTTTGAATTGTATCACCTTAAAATGGAACAGCTCCTGAAAGTCTCCCTTTCCGTTTTCATTTTATTTAATTCCTCTCAGTGCCAAAGAATCACTGCAGCAATAAGCACGGAAGGCTACACAAACAGGATTACTTAGTCTGGGCATGCTGAAAATCAATTCAGTAGTGTTTCAGTTGTAGAAGCCAGTAAAGGTGATATGTGTTCTCTGAGAGTCTCTGAGAGTCACACATACGTAAGCCTTAAAAAATTTAGCCAATTGTCAAGCAAAAATATCTTTCTGTGTTGCATAGGGTATGTCAATTTAGTGAACACATGTAAACCATAATTTAGAAGTTTAATTTTGTGAAGCATAGGAAGAATTTGTTTCAATCTAACACAAATATTTTTGACAAACAAGATAGATGCATGGATGTCTAAGGCGTACACTCACCAGCCACTTTATAAGCTATATCATTTCAGTTGCTCATGAATGCAAATACCAAATCACACATGGCTAGGGATGGGTATCGAAACCCGGTTCTTGTTGAGAACCGGTTCCCACTGTTTCAATTCCTTGGAATTGCTTGCCATTTTTGCAAACGATTCCCTTATCGATTCCAGTCGCCCCAAATGACGTCACCACAGTAAAAAACTTTTTAAATTATTTTATTACATGAAAGGAGAAAAATGTGACAGTAAAGTGCAAAATGCATACAAACTATCCACTGCTACTAACACAACACTGACTTTTCCAAAGTATCTGCAAAGGCAACATACAATCACAAAGCTAGAGTTCTGATATAGACGATTGTACTGATATGTTGAAACCACCCACATAGACAAAGCTTGATGTTCAGCAGGTAACAAAAGCAGTGTTGAGCAGTCAGGCATGTAGCACTGTAACCTCCATTTCACTAATTAGCTATGTGTCCTCATTAGGACTGGGATTTCTGTCAGTGTGTGAGAGAGTAGCTTACAGGTTATATTTTTAACTTGCAATTATGTCACAATGCATGTTAAACCATG
>NW_005187426.1:2325186-2343384 GCF_000239375.1 Pundamilia nyererei
ACACTTGAAGCATCCCTCTTATAATAAAAAGAATGAAATATCAGTAGTGTTAAACTATAGCTGATCCTAAAGGCTAATTTGATTCAAAATAATTAATGTATCTTCAATAAGATGATGGGTTAGTATTTAAATGTAAGGAAGAACAAATAGCACATGGAAACTTTTGCTTTCAAGCTCATTTATAATTTACGCAAATCAGTATCCCTTGTCCTGCATTACATTCATAATAATGCATTTCAAAGCAAATCTTTGCATTTAATTTATTTGTCCTGTATCAGCTACAAGTCCTGAAAGCATAAAAGAAAATTAAATTAGCACATCAAACAAAAGGAAATGAAATGAACATGTAGCACATAACCCCTCCAAGTTTATAATTGGTCCAGGCTGAATTTTGATAGAAAAGATTTCAATGCCTTTAACACATCCACCATATTCAATACAAATCATATACATATAATAGCAGCAAATAGGCATCATACACCACAAAATGTGAAGGCCAAAATCAACGAACATATTAAAATGTTGTTGTGAAAACATGGTACAGCAGAAATAAAAGCCAAAAAGCCTTACACACTATGTTACTTCAACAAGACAGTCATATTCCAAGTGCTGTTAATGAGATATTACATATTCATCCTGTGAGAGGAAGAAGAATCCTCAGATTCAGGGGGTTTAGTCCATGTCCTTCCCTTGCCAGCACATAATCCTTACATGGACGCAGCAATAGAAACATACAGAGCTAGACAGAGGATACAGAAAAGCTGGGATGAGAGCATGAGGATATGTGTTTTTCAGTGTGTGATGCATATCAGAGAAACCATCCAACACAACAGGTATGATCCAGGATGAAGAGGAAAACCAAGCTATATGAATTTTGAGCAGAGCTGGCCTGCATAGACTTTGGTGTCCCTTTGTTGTCTTAGATGATAACCATCAGCTGGGTACTCTGTGTGTGATGAAACCTATTATGTTTCTTGCCGCAATACAGGTTTAGGAAAGAATTCTTTGAAAGGAAAGGCCTAATATTTGCTATGATATACTGCTTAGCTGGGCACTTAAGTAGGTGTTTTAATACTAGGGTGCTACTGTTTGTCCAAGAAATTTAACTTCCCAGTGAGGAGTTCAGTTGGTAGCTCAATCATAGTTTTAATGTGCATCCCATACTGTTATAGTGCAGCCCAGTCTCCTAATGCATGCAATACAACTGATTGATTTGGTGTTTATTTGTAATAATAACCAGCTGGTTCTTGTTCACCCCCTGTGTCATCTCATATATGAGAAATACTACCCCAAGTTCCTGAAGCATAGAGCACATATAATGTATGCTCTTTTACAAAATGTAAAATTATGTGCAGCAGATGTAGCATCATTTCAAATCATATTTCCTTACAAATTTAACTATCTGTTGGGGATTACTTTTTCCTCATTGTGCGAGAAGTCCCTTTCAAACCTTAACAGATGCTTAAATATAAATTCATCCAAAGTGGAAGAAAAGTTGCTGTTTGTTCAGTGAACCACACGGAACTGCACTTTTGCTCCAGTCCCAAGAGAAATTTCCATAAAAATCAATTTGCTTCTCTCTCAGACTGGAAGAACAACTACTCAGAAAGCTAGTTTAAAGAACGTGCTGGTTACAAAACTTGATTTCTAAACAAAAATGCTGTATCTGTATGCTGGTGTAAAATACATATTAGCACACTATTAGAGACTTCTTAAGTGGTAAACTGTTAAAACTTGAGGCAAGGGCATCAGCCACCATCAGGCAACCATCCTCTTTTCAAAGTCATCGTCCAAATAGAGCACAAATAATTACTTTTAGAGTAATTACATTTTCCAGCATTGTTGACGGTGGAGACCATGGCTGTGATCACTCAATGCAACAAAACTCATTAATGAAATCACCAAATGCTTTCTAATCTCAACATACTGAATCCCCATGGATAATAAACATCCCACCGTTTTGCTTTTCCCATTGTCGCAGTAGAATCAAACAACATCATGTACAGCTCAGTGGGTGCACTTCCACATTTATTGGTTTGATTTCCACTGAGCCCAACAGCACTTAAATGGAGTCTAGCAGCTGTAGCTTAGTCTTTAAAATAAATGTGATTTTTACTGCATATAGTACATAAAATGCTATCACACTATCATATTTGACAAAGTTTTCTAAATATTGCGTCTCACTGCAAAAAAAAGAAGTTGAAACAGAGAACAAATCTATTTGTAACTTTAATAAATCTTTTTGAAATGGCTGTTATTTTTTGCTAAAGCAGGTCAGATACCAGGTGTGTCTTATGAAAGGTGTGCTAAGCAGAGCGTGGCGTGTCAGGATGCTCTGAGAGTGTTGGGTCAGTGGCTTTGTCCTCATGTCATGTACTATCCTTCACAGTGGTCACACAGCTGCCTCGCATGACCTTTTCTCAGAGCCCTGCAGTCCCTCTGTGTCCATAGTACTTCTCCTTCAATTGTACCTGCTCTTTCACATCCTGCCTGCTTTCTAATTAGCACATAGTCATTAGACCTCTCAAAGGCCTGCTAGAATATCTCAGTGCCCAAACTGATGAGAAATTAAAAAGCTGCCACTGCCACTGCCGATGCAGCTTTTGTTTTTTATAATCATCAGCCCTTTGCTCAAATGATCAATCCCCAGAGGATGGCAAGTACAATACAGTAAGAGAACAAATGGACTTGCAGATTCAATCCCTTTTAATAATGTTCCAGCACAAAAATAAGACAAGCTAATCACAAATCTGAGTATCTGACAACGCTATCAGAGGATATCAGTCGAATCATGAGATGAGAAATGTAGCGCCGAGCCATATCTTTGGTCAGTAGTTGCTGTTTTAACACAGCAGATGGCCCTAGATGCAACAGAGTTACACATCAGCTAAAACAATTATCTAAGCATCCCTGTAGCATTTTGTCTGGAATAATCCTTTGAAAAGGAGACAAAATCGAGCAAAAGAAATCTTATCTTGGCAGGGTTTGAAGACCAAAAGAAATGCTGGGAACCTGGGGGCAGGATAAACTGATTTATATACTGCAAAACAGTATGAAAAGAACATAATGTTCCTTCAACAGGAAAAGGGTAGTACTCGAGTAAGACTAGCAACATGTTTCTGGTGTCATTCCACAAAATAGATTCATGAAAATCTTTTGGAATATTATTGAGGGCCCAAGAAATAACAAGACTCAGTGATCTCCTCCTGGGCTCTGTTTCCAGGCTTTTTGATTGTGAAAACATCTTACAGTTGCATGCAAGTCTATGAGGAAAATACCCTTCTTCCTCTCTATGACCTTCGTCAGTAAACATGTTATTGGTAGGCCAATGGTTTCAGTCGATCATTCTAATAAAACATGATGTTAACTTAGTAAATTATTAAAGAAAAAAAGGGAAAAACCAGGTTATGTCCATTGGCTAATATCCTGCGATGCCTGTTATCAAAAGATGACAACTGTGGAAACGCTTTGCTTGAGGAATCACAAACCAACTGATGACAACACAGTCCCTACCTTTGGTATGACGTCTACACATTGATCCAGCATTGTAATATTGTTAATTGATTGCAACCTGTCACTCTTGTTCAGTGTATTTTTGGAATGAGTTTTCTGAAATAACTGTTTTAGCTGTTTAGCTGGCAGGTTGTTTTTTCTCTGAGATATTTTTAAATAAATGATTCTTCATTCTGAAGTAGTATGACAGTAGAAGTAGCATGAAAACAGATAATTCTCAGAATAGACTTTATCAAATTTGTATTTTTTAAACAAAAACATGACATGTAGAGCACAGGTGAGTATGGAAAGACAAATCATTCTTCTAGATGAACTTGAGAAAACTATTAAAACACAGACCTACATGCAGACACAAACACATACATATACGTACATTTTGAATCTTCAAAAACATTTTTGTTAAATGGTTATATGCCCTTAACTTATCTCTTAAATGTGATGTGTCAGTGACAATGGGTCAGATGACTGATAGCTAGATTTAAGGCTCAAGTGTCCTTTGGAAAGTTTACTTGAATATCAGTAACAGATAAATGCTTAAAATGGAAAATAAATCTTGATGCTTTTCATGTAGGGCCTGGTCAAGGTCAGTAAAGCCCAGCAGTGCTGTTGCAGAAAAAAAGACAAGTCACATAGAAAGTGCTGAGCCATCACACCTAATCAATTTATGCAGCCTGATGATATTGTGTATGTACCATGTTATTATGGGACTTGTCAACAGCTGTGATAGATCTTCCTGTCCAAAGTACAGGCTCAGCGTTTTTTATTCAATTGTGTGCTAATTGATGGTTATAATTTAAAGTTCAACAATTTGAAAAATACATTTAGATGTGAATAGTGTTGCTCTCATCTGTCTGTTCAACACGAAGTTGGAGCTACTAACTATTTAGTCCAACATAATGACTAGAAACAAGTAGAAACAGCTCCAGTCATTGCTCTTGGCCGAAAAAAAATCTACTTGTTGCCTGGCAACCTGAAATAACACAGCATAGGTCCCAATTAAAGGCTAAATGTCATTGTTACACATGGTTTTAGATATACAAAACAAATAAAATAACCTGTCAGTGAATATTGAGGTATCATACATGGATTTGTACAATATGAAGAAAAGGTAACCTTGTTTTCTATAATCAAGTTAAAAAGCAAGTATTGTTTATTACATTTTTAGTGGCCTTGCCCTCCAGCTTTCTCATCGAGCACCTTTGTTTACTTTATTTGAGAGAACTGGAGAATATATGAAATTATACATTGTAATAAAGGTTTTTTGGTCTTTAACTTTCAATATAAATTGCCCTGTCATGACTATTGTTCTAAATTGGTGCCATAAAATGAAAAATTGATTTGAATGAATGAATGCCCTTTCTTTGCACTGCATTTAGGCAATCGGCATTATGCTTGAAAGCCACAACTTAGTAGGAAATCTTACCTGAGTTTTAGCTCTATGTAAACTCAAAGTCTGGTAGATAAATATGCATAATTTTTATTTATTTATTTTAACTTTTAACATATAATTGGTGCTGTGTGCATGCGTGCGTGCGTGCATGTGTGTGTGCGTATATGTGTGTGTGTGGATCAGCCTTGTTGTAGTGCATTGATCTGATTGTGACCGAGGTAGCAAGGGGGGTTTGGAGCCCTGATCAATGCTTTGGACTTTCTGTTTATTCTGCGTGACTGTGCATGAATGATGGCCAATATGTGTGTGCCTTGTGTGCTTATTTTAGTCGTGACCAGCCAGAGATTACAGACAAAAACAGTGGCACAGCATAGAATATGAAATGCTTAAAATATTTGAAATATGCTGAACATTTCCTTAGAAGTAAACTTAATACTAAATAATGCAGCAAGTTGCATGTGGCTTGACATTAAGGTATATGACAAACATTTTAGTATAAAACACGAGCAGAAAGTAGAACATGTTGTAAAACTATACACACATTAGGAAGTCATCATCAAGTCATTGCAAAAGTGACAGCAGAATGATAGTTTTTTACATACATGTTGCTCGCATTTATTACCAGGTTGTCTGTCTGTCTGTGTTAGCCACGCAACAGCTTTTCTCATATTATTCTTGACCCACATCATGGAAACATCCCAGTCCTTTGCACACTCAGGGAACCATATACTGTAAAATAAATGGTTCCAGACATGGGCTGTGTTGATGCTTGTGTGCATGGGGTGATGGCGCACGTGGTTAGCTCTGTCGCCTCACAGCAAGAAAGTTTTTGGTTGGACTCTCCTGTTCTGGTCGGCTGGGGGCCTTTTCCCTGTTTCGCTCTGTATGTGGATGCCTTCCAGATATTTCTGCCTTCTCCAAAAGTCCAAAGATATGCATGTCGCAGTAAATGATTTTAAATTGGATGTAGGCTTGAGTACAAAATGCAGCTCATGTAATAAAGTGCAGTATGAATTTGTTTTTTGTTTTTTTTAAAGTGAATAAGTAGCTGATAACTGCACAGGTCTTCCCAAGTGTCCAGATCTTACAGTTAGATGTAGCGCACATAGAAAATAAGATTAAAAAAGTTTTTGTTTTTTTTATGTTATTGCCTATTATAGGGAGGCACCAAAACAGTAATGGTGACTTTCAACACTTCTCTTGATTAATGTATAATGTGACAGTTCATAGCCACTGTCCTGTTGAAACATATTAATGGCTATGATTTTCATTTAGAAAAATGCTAGACCGACCTTGACTTTAAACCACAACAAGGTCTGTTTTTTTCTGTTGGGCTTTTTGTGGCACAGTACTTCATTGTTATGATTTTTAATCCAGCTATCCTTCTTTTGGCACAAACTAGGCTAAGAATGATTTTAAAAGGTCTGCTCAGCTGGCCTTCCAACACAGCCCGAGTTCCATGATGGCTGAATAAAAAGTCATCGGTCTTGGGAGTAAGAAGAAACTTTATGTTTTAAAAATTGAGCCAGGACATGGAAAGAGGACATCACATTATAGCTGAGGGAGATAGGGAGGGACGTGATCAGATTCCTAAAAGAGGCTCAGGTGCTGGAAACAGAAATTTAATGATGTCCCAAGAGAAGACAAAGCCAAAGCAGGCTGACCCTGTCAAGTTAAAGCCAAGGATACTTACCTTGCCAGGGCATGGGACATGTAAATGGGCTTGTCCCTCTTCATGCTTTGCCTTTCCAACAAACCAAAATAATCTGCCTCAATAAAGTGTTAACATAACCAGCAAAGTTTAAAATTTAGTCATGGTTTCTGGACACAACTGTCCACTTGTTTAGTGTCAAATATATTGAAGTTTTGTGTCAAAAAGAGCATGTCATTACAATAAAATGAAAAGCAGCAAAAGCAAAGAAGACATAGTGGTGACATGCAACAGTGTTTCTGTCACTGAGCTGTACTAGTGTTTTCTACAGTGACAGATGGTGCAGTCAGCTTGAAAACAATGGCGAAGGACACAAAGCCAGGATGTCACAGACTGTCCCCTCCTCCATCGATATTGACTTAGTGTGAGTGCAGGTGAGACAACCTCATATCGGATAATACACTACATTAACTTTGCACTGTGTATGTCTCTCTTCCCCAGATCAAACACTGAGCAGCACCCTCTCATTAAATCACTCAAATATCTGTGCAGTTCCCCTCCTGTCAGATTTACAACATATGAGTGGCCTTGAGGTACATTCTTAAATTTTCTCCTGGTGTAGCGCCATTATCCCCACTGGCCTTGAGGATGTTCTGTGCCTCACTTACTCAATTAAAGTCAGAAAAAATTACTATATGCTGTCCTCTGTTGATGTATAGTCCATCCCACAATAGTTATCTTTAACTTTGATCAGGCTAACATGCAATGTGGTATTTTAAAATTCACTTCCCTTTATTGTCAGTGCTCATGCTGTATTGATTTCATCTGACAAAAGAGTAAAAGGTTAAAGGTTCGAGGTGTACTTTAACATCTACTGGGGTAAAATATGTTAGTCAAAAACAAGACATTCAGTCTAGTAAATCACACACAATGAAATATGATAGCATTAATTTAGCCATACTGAACAGCATCTGACCCCGCTCACTGCCTACACCCATCTGTCAGGGTTTTCCAAAACAGCACAGCAAATTCATGTCGCAGCTGACCACTATGGAACGCATCCACATGACAAAAACTGCTAAAGAATGGCCCGGGATATGACAATAGGACACACAGGCTGTCACTGACCTGACGCCCAAACTGCCTCCTCAAATTATACACCAACTGCATCGTTCCAGTTTGACTGCCTTTTAAAGTGCAAATTTCCTGTTGCTTCTTCTGACATCTCAGTGCCACTGCTACTTCATATCTCTGCCTGCTGTTTCAACTTCTTTACCACCCAAGCAGATGGCAAACTTTAACCATGGTCTTCAGCTTTGAAACATTTCAAATGTATACGTTGACTGAAACAGGAGAATCAATTGACTTTTTCATATTATTATCAGAAATGTGTAATAAATAAATATATTAATAAATTCTTAATGTACGTATTGCATTTTTACTAGTCACAATAAAATTTGTATATTCCAAATTACATTAAGGCCGTCTCGCAATCTGAAATTGAAATTCTAACTATTCACTGTGGACTTTGGAGTTTCTGTGTACATCTATGTACATCTGTAATACATATGCAGTTTAGATGTAAAATGTCAAAGTGGCTTGACATAAAATCCATATGGCAATGGAATGGTCTGACATTTATAACCACTGTGCCACCATGCCGCGCACATTTAAGACCTATGCAATTGCCTGAGCTTTTCTCTCAGACTTAAGACATTGTTTTGCTTTGTTATTCAAATAGCTTATATCCTTTCTGATGAAACACCATTATTAAAATGATGGAATCATTTGTCTGTCACTGCTGACACACTTTTAATGCCCTTTCAATATTATAATTATATATTACTCTGTGAAAGTGAAACATCAGGATTTAAATTAAAATAACGACTCCATTGAGCATGGTTACAAATAATATGTATTATTTTAGGGGACTGTGGGATTTTCATGTTCTATGATACTGGTGAGTGCCGTCAGTATAAAAATACACAAAAGCAGCTAGATCTCTAAATTTGAAGATACCAATTATCCGTCCATCTATATATTTGTGCATATGACGGTTTGGGTTTTGGGGTTTTCTAAACAGAGATGTAAAAACCTTCCTCTCTATGGCCAGCTTCTAAAGTATTTCCAAGCCAGCAGAGTTATGTAATCTCCCCAGTGGGTCTTGGGTCTGCCCCCAGGCTTTCTCCCAGTTGAACATGCCTGAAACACTTCACCTAGGAGATGTCCAGGAAGCATCTTATTCAGATATCAGTAGTGCCTCAATGGGCTTCTTTTGGTGTTGAGGACTCATTGGTGTACTCTGAGGCCCTCCCAAATAACTAAGCTCCTCACCCAGTGCTCAGACACCATTCAGAAGAAGCTCACTTATGCGGCTTGAATTCAGTTTTTTCATTGTCTACTGACAACTGTTGTCCATAGGTACAGGTAGGAATGTATATCAACTAGTAAATAGACCAGTTCACTTTAACATTCAGCTCTCACTTTGAGCTATATAATCAACTGTATATTCAACGTGTACAAAGAGAAGAGGTCTTCCACTTCCATATTTTGAATCACTTAAAAAAAAAAAGCAAGTCTCTTGTTATGCATGTATTATAAAACAAAAACAAACTTTTTTCTGGAGAACATGAATATATCCTTGACATACTGCAGTGCTACTATAACCTTAAAGGTTGTCATAGGAGAAACTGACTGAAGACAATAGGAAAGATGTCAGGTATGCTGTACACGAACACGTGCAACTGCAGCAAAACTTCTGAAGAAACGTGGAAAATGGCACCTCACTAGAAGTATCTGCAGCACCGCACTTTCCACTTAAATGCATCTTTCATTTCCTCAACACTTCATTGACTGAAGAGCATTGCAGTGTATCTACTTTAGCTACTATTTATATAATAGAGGAATAGAGAAGATCATTTGAAAATTTGTTTTTGAGTAAAGTCAGGAATAAGGTGCTGCTTTTCACACAAAAATAAGATGGAAGTGGGAAAAAAAACTGTATAGTCAAGTTTGTTCATGTAGAAATGTAAATCATGTTTACCCAGTTAGTCATAAGAGACGTTAAAGCACGCTCCCTTCTTCTTTAAATTTATCTGGCCTCCACTGTTATTTGTGTTATTCCAATTACCTGAAGAAATATCTTGCTCAAATAAATATGGTCAGGTCTACCAATGTGCACTTGCCTTGACCCCAGCCACTTTTAAAAACAGCAAATTCATTTTTTCCCTCATGTGTAATCTATTGATTTTAACTCCATAGCCACCCCCCTAAGCCCTGCACTTCTCTGAGAATCCCTGCATTGATAAAAGAGAAAGCCACAGCTGGTGAAAGGAGTGCAGATATTAGTCTTCATCATACCCATGAGACAAAGACACTTATGAAGACCTATGTCATTTAATATACATCACCAGCATAAAATGGGAGCAGAAAGCACAATGCCTCCGGCAGCTCAAGGCTGGGCTAACCAGAAGGCAAAAGAAGAAATCTTGGCGTTCAATGCCACCCCTGAAACTGCTAGGTAAATGTTCTTTATTCTCCTTCAAAAAGCAGCAGTTTCTGAAAGAAACACATAGAGTGCTTCATGCTTTGATTAGAAAAAAAAATGCTTTGAAAAAACTAATTTAAGCAGATGCCCCTTTTATCTTGCACTATCATATGTAAAGGTGACTGCTTGTTAGACTCACAGGTTTAACAGAAAATCTGAATTTATGAGTGACGCAGATCAGTGTGTGGTTTTTTTTTTGTTTTTTTTTTCCACAGCCCAATTACTGTAAATAATGTCTTCACTTTGTAATCAGTATAGAAAGAAATCATCTCTAAGGCCTCTCATTAATCAATTAAAGAGAGACAAGCAATTATTTCTCCTGGTTAAAGTGCATGCTATCAATCTGGACTGTCCAATTAGCCTATGCTCACTTTTTAAATTCACATTTGCTTGACCTCTCCTGAAAGACTATTCTTATTTAAACTTTTCAACAAGAAACTTTAAATTTCAGCTAATAGAGCAGCCAGAGATTTCAGAGTTCACCTCATATATGTCATTAGAAAAAAGCCCTGCAAACTGTTTTGAAGTGGACTGAGAAGAGGATAGTACATCCCAATTTGGCAATTACTTTATCTCAGATGAGCAAATATCCTTCTAGCTTAGTGGCAAACTCTACTGATAGGTTGTGGTTTGCAGCTCCAGTATAGGTTTTGAGTTATAGCTGAGCATCTAATTTCACCCACTAATAAAAATAACAAATAATTCCATAAATGTATCATACACAATCAGATGGCATTGCAATTTATTCATTTATCCCTTAGTCACTGTGTCTAAAAATTTCAATACTTTTTGACATATGAATATGCAGAGAGAACTGGGTTGTATATTTGTGATGAGCAGACTTGTGTTAGAGATGACAGTGTTACATGAGCGAAAAATGACCGTATTTAAGAAAACTAAAAATAATAGAGACAATAAACTCTATCCACAGTAACAGTGACATTACAGAGCAGTCAAAAATTAATGCTAATGGGCTTCACTCACTATGGAATTGGATTTTCTTTTTTTTTAAGTATATAGGCCTATGTGTACATACCTTAAAGACTACCAGATGGGCTTGGCTGTGTGTGGCGAACAGAGCTGATGACTACTAGTTGCACAACCTTAGGCCTTGTTCACACCAGCATTAATATGTGTCCTGTGTGATCTGATCACAAGTGGACAGCTTTTAGAACAGGTGGAAATAAAAATAAGGACAAACTAACATCAAATCATTCAGATGACATTCTGAGATGGTTTGGGCTCCCCATTGCCAGAATCTATAGCATTGTGTATGTGACTATGTCCTGGCCCATATTAAATGGCCATGTACTACATACTGCCATAATAACTCAGCCATATGTACAGTAGCCAAGACGACCTCCAGAGTGGTCAAAACAATCAAATCTCAATTGAGTGTGTAAAGTCAACTGTTTGCACTTATTTGTGTGCAATTTTCTTTTTCCAGAACATTTTCAAAATTCTTTACAGTTCCCTTAAACATCTTCAGTGATTGGTTTGCCAGGAACATGCCAAACTATAGAACTAGTGTCTCTGTTTTGATTTTTCCCTCTTTGAATTTCCAGGAAAGCATCCACAAGAACTGCATTGCATCCTGCATTGAAAAGTTGGAAGCACATTTGGTCTTTAGACTTAAGGGAAATGATGGATATAGGTCTTTGTTTATAGAGCGTTGCTCCAAAAACAAATCCCAGGGTTTTTTTTCTTTTTTTTTGAGAGACATATTAACTGAGATGCATTTTATTGCCAGGCAGCACAGAGCTGACATATAGTAATGTGGACAGGGCCACCACCACCACAGGAGCTGCTGTGCAGTGGGTTTCTCATGGCATCCCATCCCATGAAGACCCCAGCACACAGTTTTTGTGCTGATTTTAATACCAGAGGAGATGTGGATTTCTGCAGTTATTGAGTAAGCAAAGTGTTGGACAGTTTTTATGGCCACTTAATGGCGCTGATCTGTAACACTGCGTAGTTTGCACTTCATGGATGAGTTGTGTACTGTTGTGGTTTCTAATTCTAATTCTACATTCACTCTCCACATGTACACTGATGTTGCAGTGTGACATGACATGACATTTTTTGATGTAACATTGTAGTCACAGGTAGACTGCATTAAAAGTGCTTCTTTAAATTTGGATCGAGTATTATTTGTCCTTGGTCATTTAGTTGGCAAAATATAAGGAGATATTGCCTTCTCACTTGACTGTTGTAAAGAAGCTCTTTGGTGTATCACCTAATATTTCCTTGATAAATAGAAGCCAATAAATCCACATAAACCTGCTATACTACTTTGCGCAGAGTGCAAATAAGACATTTAATAGTCGACACATCTATTTGTAATGCTCCAGACTTGCCTTTCGATCTATTTCCTGTATTTGCTGCACCAGTCTCAAACACTTTAAACATAGTGCTGCAGAGGACACTAACCTCCAGTTTCTAAAATGCTCAGATCAGGAGTTTTTGAAAAATGTGATGAGCTTGAATAAGGAGCTTCACCCCCTGTAGCAGAACTGTCCAGCCTCACAAGGTTTTTACACTTTAGTGGGCTTGACTGAAAATCCTGTTACTGCAGGACCTCCAGCTCCTTATCTGTCTTAATCACAGGCTGTGAAAAGATAGCAACAAGCAATGTGTAAGATCCACTTTCTCTGATCATTACATCAGCTACTTATCCCTGGTACCTGAATATTTATCACATCTCTGGTGTACCATATATGAATAAAGTCACGGCACTCTGCAGCTGAACTCTGAATTCCAGCTAAATGTTCAGTAAGTGGTGTTTAATTGCTCGGTTTGACAGTAGCCCAAGAAAGAGACAGCAGAGATGTTAATTTCTAGCATTATTAATAGATAACAGGAAATGTGTATATATATATATATATACCATATATATGTTTTTGTAGTAAATGTATCTCTGTCTATAGTCAGTCCTACATTAAACAAATAGATAAAATGTTGAACTAGAAAACTTAGAAACTAATCCTAGTACTGTTGTTACTTTTCTTCTTGGCTTCACTCTGCTAGATGTCTTTATGTTATAAAACCACTGAACATTCTCCATCAATGTGATATGAGTCATTTTGCAAAGATATATATATACATATGTGGATATTTGTGTGTGTGTTACCATAGTATCAACTTCTCTGCATTGTGCTGCATTCTTTCTTTTCTTGCCAGGTGGCCTTTGATTCCTTCAAAATGTCAGGGAAATCAGTTGTTATCTTGTTAGTGAGATGTTCCATCTAACGATCTATCTTTAGTCACTCTCTTATGATTCCAGCTCGGTGATTCTTCAACAGTGACACCGCCTCTGATGACTCACTGAGCAACAGACACCAGAGATTATTAATGTTTTTACAAAAATAGATACACAGAAATAACAGCAGCGGCAGTAACCCATGGTAACAGAGATTACGTCACTTGGTGTCACTGATCTTTTTCTACACTTCGTTCCCAAGTTCTAATTAGATTGTAGCAACAACCCATTGTGTCAAGATGTATGCACTAAAATCATTTTCATTTATAACATAACTACAGAAAATTTTTAATTTGTTTCCAAACCTCGAATTATACGTCAGTATATATAAATGTGTATTCCAGCGGGAGATATGCCTGGCTGGTGTCCTGGCTTATTTGAGAAATGTTACATCATGATAGCGGCTCAGCCCTTGAACTCTCTGATATTCTTTAGTAATAAGTGAAGGGAGAAAGGAAATAGAAAGTTTGCAGAGGGGAGAAGCATGGTCATAATGAACCGGCTTCCTGCAGGGTAATAAAGGTCTACATCTAATGCCAAGGGCAGCCAGGCAAGCACGAAGACCATTACAGCAGAGTGTGCTGGTTTACAGATTTGTCTGTTTGGCCAACAAAAGCCCCCCCACCCCCCAATACCCATTCTGACTGCACACGCAATTATCTTGCCGAGTTACAGTCAGTATTTCCTTATAGTGCCATAGGTGAAGGCATGTTAGAAATGTCTTCTTTAAATGCTTTTTTTCCCCTTCAAAAGAACAGACAGGATGTGGGTTCCCTAGAGCATCTCTTCAGGACAGAAGAGAGCCAGAGTAGGGCAGACAGGGTGCCAAAAGGCAGTGTACTTGTGCTAGAACCAGCAAATCTTGTACCTTCTTAGGTTAGTGTTTCCTTTGTTAAATAAAACCACTGAAAAATGCCACAATAGTTTCACATAAAAGAAAGAAAAAAATAATTACTACCTGGAGATTCCAGAGAGATTTTGCCCTCCCTGCTTACTAACTAATATTAAATGTGTTACATTATATAATTTAACGTTAACTGATACCATTTAGTCATTTAGGCACCAACGAATTACACAACATGAAAAGCACCCCAGCTTCTAATCACTGAAACTTATTTGTTTTAGCATTTCAAGGAAAAGGAAAAGAGATGCAGAAAAAAAAAGAAAAGAGATACTGAGATATTTCAGCACAGAGCAAAATAATTTGCTCAAAATGAGATGCAGGAAGTCATTTGAAATGGCAGTGAGGCTTGAAGATGAAAATTGCAAACTTTGATTTGTTAAGAAGTTCCATTAACTGCATTTAATTTGCTTGGACTGACAGCATGCATGTTTACTGTACTATATGTCATACTATTTGTAAGTGACTCAAAAGTGGTTGACTCACAAAAAAAATAATAGCATGAAAAAAAATCTAAAAACTCGTTACCCAACATCACAACCTGCTTCTATTTGGCTCAAGGTTATGCTCTCAAGTATATATTTCATAATGCTGAAAAATCCTCTATGTAAAGAAAGGTCACATAGATATGTGCTGATGGAAATTATACAATGTCTGACCTTTTTGTGTTCAAAATATTACATCAGCACTATTCTTCCCAAATCATTTATTAAATCTCTTTCTCTCTCTCAATCTCTCACTCTCTTACACACACTGAAAAAAAGGGATTGGCCAGCTCTTGGATTTACGTAAGCATCTTGCGTATATTTAACACAAGTGCCTCATGCTTTAAAGTTAAGTGTAACTATATAGTGTAGAAACTACATGTGAAACTACGAGTGAAGTAAGTCAATAACTTTCTGCGACACTGCACGGGATTAAAGTCTCACGTGCTTTGGATCGTGATTTCAGGAAGGCATCCATCTCAGTCAAAGATGCAGCCGCCTCTACTTTTCTCGGTATACCGAAAAAAGTAAATTGGGTGGTTGTTACATTAAAAAAGTCTAACTTGTAATTTAAACACAATAATTTCATGTTTCTATGAACGTAATTAAATCATGAAGGATCTGTACGAAATTCAACAACTTAATTATCTCTTGTTGAGATGACATGATACAATCTAGGAAGAGTGGTTAGTTGCTGAACTCATGAAATTCACAAGATCGCATGAGATGTTAAACTGCAGGAAAATCACTGGAGTTATAAGAGGCAGACAACTACACACACACACACACACCACGTCTATGGTAATGCTATTTATTGTGGTTTAACCTGTCAAGAACAAAAATGTACAAAAAAATTCTGTATCAAGCCTTGAAATCATAGCTTTTGATTAAGTCTGGATTGGTGGCATAGTGGTTAGTGCTGTTGCTTCACAGTAAGAAGATCCTGGGTTCAAATCCACAATCTGGCTAGTTTGCAGTGGGTTCTCTCTGGATATTGTGGTTTCTTCCCACAGTTAAAAGTCATGCAGTTGTTAGAGTTAGGTTAATTGGTGATTCTAAATTACCTGTCAATATAAGTGCAAATGGTTGTTTGTTTTTGTGATAGACTGGTGAGCTGTCCAGGGTGTACCCTGCCTTGTAACCTATCACTTCAGGGTTATTTCCCAGCCCCCTGCAACCAGGATAAAGATAGAAGGATGGTAGTTGTTGTAGATCCATTGAATTTTTATGGTAACCAGACTCTAGACTTTGTTGAACATTGTGTAATATGAAGACAACATGTCGTATTTAAGTGGCCAAGTAGTATTGGGGTAAAAGTTATTGAATAGTGTTGAAATAAAATGACAAAATTGTGAAGGATTAAAATATTCCAAGAGCTCAACTTACTTCATCTAAACATGTTTCAATCGCGTTTTATGAACACAAAATGCGCAGGCTTACTGAATATGAAAAAGGTGTGTTGATTGAACTCAATTGTTTAAGTTTCTGCCAAAGCAAAATATTTGTGTGCAACCAATGTCCACTATTGAATCAAGTAAATCCAACTTGGCAGCCTAGACCTTTTGTAGTGTAACTAGGGGAGGATTCACGGTCACCTAATCCATTACTTTCTATCTGCTTTATCAAAAAAGTTTTAAACCTAATCTTAAAAATAGAGAGGATGTCTGTTTTTCGAATCCAAAATGGGAGCTGGTTCTATAAAAGAGGGCCCTGGAAGCTGAAGTGCTCTATTGAGGATTGCTCTATTGGTGATTCATTTTATTTTTTGATGTCTCTTTTTGTTAGACGAACAAATTTGGTATTAAACCGGTATTCATTTAACTTACATTGTTTTAAAAGATCACTTCAATTTTCTTTTACTTACTAAGGCTTGAAGTATTTGACCCATTATACAGTACACTGGACTACATGTGAAGTCACAATCTTAACAAAAAAAATCCAAAAGTATTTTTTCTTCATGTCAGTGGCATTCTCGCTGGATGTGCTCTTTGTTTCTGTGTAACAGAATTAGTGGCTCGAGAATGTGAATTCTTTCCAGTGGAGTTCTGACATCAAAGCTGTCATAAAATTAGGCTTTCCTTCAAATATCATCTATTTATCTGTTGCTGTGCCAACACAATTAGCTGATGTGTCATGGTTTAGATTAATTTTTGGATTATAATGCAAAAAGATCTTAAGTGTTTGACAGACGGGGTTACAGTTAGTCATCGGTCAAAATAGGTGAGATACACAGAGGGTTAGATCGCTATTTGCAGAAAAAGGATGTCCATGAAATTAATACACAAACTTTGAATGCACATTTCTTTGTTAGATTCTACTATATTATTAATTCTAGCCCTTTAAAATATATATATATACATGAATTAATCTTAAGTGCACAAGCCTTTCCAGGACATATCTTTTACTATATGGTCCAATAGACTGTTTTAGATTATGTAACACATGGGAAAGGGGAAAAGCAACTAATTAAAATAGGTCCCTTACTCTTTACTATTTTCAGTAAAATCAGTCTTTACATAGTTTCTATGGCAAACCATACTGAAAAATAGTCAGGTAATGGTTCTACATAGGGGTTTGAATGTAAGGCTGTCTTTATGAGAACAAGCCAGCGCAAGCTGTACTTTGGCATAGCTCTGCTTTGAGCCATGTGCCAAGGTTGACTTGATAATATGCTCACAATGACAAACATGCTACTGTTTAGATTAATGCTTACCATGCACAACATCTTGATTTAGCATAGTAACATGAAGATGAAACCCAAAATGCAGGTGAGGTCGCAGGTAAAAAACAAACAAACCTAAGTTCACTTGAATTCTATGCTAATAAGCTCCCTTCACCTATGATGAAAGTAAACACTTTGCTGTTATTCTAAAAAGGAGTACACTTAGCACGTATGGTTTGCCATATGTGTCATACAATATGAGCCCTTGGTTACTCGGTCAGATTCACCCCTTACTCGTCACATCTGGGTAGTACAGAGAGCCAGCACCACAAACCATCCTTTCCCAGTGAAACAATGGATGACTGTTTTCTTTGATAAACTGTTGTAAAAACACAACAGATCTCTCTTTACAACTGTAGAGATTAACTGAAATTAACTGTGAAGTGATTTTAGAAATATATATGTTATACGGCAAATCATATAAAAGTAAAGTTACTGAATATTCTTGCATTTTTTCCCACTTTATCTACAATCCTGGTGCACTTGTCTCACAACCAAATACAAATATAGTTTTAGTACAATATTATATTGATCAGTGATTTTTTAGTACCTGCACTCTCTCTGTGTTGTCTTACACTCTGCATGGTTATGCAATTGATCTGTGACCAAATCTGCAGGAAATTATAGCAGTGATATTTCTATTAATACAATATCATTTTATCCTATTATCCTGTTATCTTCCTTCTCTGGCTAAACTTTGACATTTTCATGCAACAGACTTTAGCATTCA
>NW_005187426.1:2345440-2351373 GCF_000239375.1 Pundamilia nyererei
ATCATATACTTTGTGACATACTGATGAAGAAAGAGTACAGTACAGTACAATTAGTATGGTAAGTTTGATCTCTACAGTAGATTGTATCTGACCCTGGTTATGAGATCACACACATCTGGAATCCCTCCTGCTTTTGTCTCTTTTCTTCTATTATATCTTTCTTCCCCCCTTTATTTCGCCTTAGTTTACCATAAATTAGATTTATTTACTGTTATGTAAAAATGAAAACAAAAATACAAACAAAAAAGAAAAATGCAAGAAGATGAAGGGCACATTACAGTGGTATATAATTCCATGAAATACAAGGTCACCTCACCTCCCATTCATGTGAAAGCAGTGTCCTCCTGGTCACAAAAAGAAAAAGAGGGAGAAAAACGGGATTAGATTTTAAAATTTTTTAAACGCAATCAGGTAACCTTGTATTGTTTCTTCTCAAAATTTGATAACAACAAATAAGATCAACTTTATTCTGTTGGCCTTCACAACCTATTTGGGCATCTTCTAGTTTCTAAGCACCTTGTTTACTCACAGGCTTGTTATGTGACTTTGTTCCTGACAAAAGGGAGTGTGAAGCATAACTTTTGATTAGGTTTGTTGCCAAATGCCATGGGCAACACTGGCATTGGTATCTGGCAACAAATGTGTCATTCATGAAACAGTGTGTTTTATGAACTACACATTGGAAAAGACAATCACACTGTGATTAAAAATCCATTCATATACAGCTGCACAAAATTAACCTTACACTATCAAGCAATCTCAGTGAGAACCAGACCATAAAATATACCAGCATGACTGTATTTCTGATAGGTGGACATGAATTTAAAACAAGGAAAATACTAAAAAAAATCTAAATGTTAGTTGTGTTAGAAAGACTTAACCTCGTGAAACTTCAACTCGTGTTTGGAATATCATTTTAAGTTATTTTGTTATTTTTGAGTAGCTGGACATGTATAAGTACAAAAAGTTAAGCATTATCTTTAAACAGAAAGTGTTTATTTTGTTTGCTTGTTTTTTTAATTCTAGTACACTAGAGTCGTGTAATTGTCATCCACATGAAAGTGACAGTAACAGAATTAAGATATGTGGGTCAAAAGTAGTGGTTTTATAAGTATTGCCAAAAGTATTCACTTGCCTGCCTTCAACTCTTCTGAGTGTGTTTATGGGAACTTTTGACCATTCTTCCAAAAGTGCATTAGTAAGGTCAGATACTGATGTTGACTGAGAAGGCTGGCTCACAGTCTTTGCTCTGGTGGGTTGAAGTCAGGACTCTGTGCAGTCGAGTCAAGTTCTACAAAAAACGGTTTCATCCATGTCTTTATTGACCTTGCTTTGTGGAGTGGTGCGAGTCATGATGAAATGATTAGAAACCCATACTTGTCCATCGCAATGCCACACGAACATGTGTGATTTGTCACTCCAGAGAACACGTCCCCACTGCTCTAGAGTCCAGTAGCGGGGTGCACACCAGTGCATCCGGTGCTTTGCATTGTGCTTGGTGATGCAGCCATGGAAGTGACTAAAATTCAATGATTTGGATGTGTTAGGGAATACTTTTTGGAAATATAGTGTAGGTGTATTGGCATCTGAGTATACTGGTGCTCTTGCTCTTTGCAGTGTGTTTTTGGGGTGACTGATATTATTTGCTTCTCTTAATGCTCGTATTCTTAATAGTCCAAAAAGAAGTAGGTGGTATTTGTCCTCTGAACGTTTTCTAGCATCTGTTTGCACAACTTTTTCTACTTAATGCTTTATTCACTTTTCTTCTAGAAACAGCTTTTAACCTATTTTCCATTTTACTGTGCAAATCCTTCTATCAATCTATCAGCCTTACTAACCTAACAAACCATTTATTCATCCATAGTGTATGCTCTAATACATTATATCTTACTTCTGGGAAAAAAACTAATCTGATGGAAAGACTAAGCTATGATTTCTGTGTCTCACATGAGCAGTGATGCGGTTTTATAGTTCCCCTGGCACTGAGCGGAACATTTAAAAGGCATGGCTCAAATGTGCTTAGCACACTTTATTACCCATCTGCAAACAGCTTAAGTGTCAAGCAGCACATCCTTGAGTTAGTAATGTTCACAGGCATACTGAAAGATGAGGGCAATTAGCCCTGAGGAGCATACATCGGTGGCACAGAAGCAAACAATGCAAAGCTTTTATTTAAACTAAGGGCTGGAACAAAACTTTGCAGTCCTACATTAAGAGCTGCACATAACACTGAGGCTTAATACCGAGAGCACCTGAACTGTGATAATGGAGCTGTAATTATAACTGCACGGTGGATGGAATTTTTATACTAGTGCAAATGGTTTCTAATTACCTACTGCCACATGGTAATTGCAGCATGATTACTGGCCTAATATTTTATCCGCAATACATGTAATTAAAGTGTTATTTGATTATAATAGTTGCAATGAAAAATAACATGATTTTAATGTATATGGCTTTGCTGAAGCAAAAGGGGAATAATTCTAATGGTATATTTTACTATCACTGTATGACTTAGAGCCACAATGACTCACTGTCATAATCATTACAGCGTGGCTATCACTTGGAAGAGAACTCCATCACTGCAAAATAAATTCTTGTCAGACTGTTCAGGTCAACATAGTGTAAGGTCAGTTCAAACGGATTTTGTTGAGGACAGGTAAGTGGTACAGATATGAAAGCAAGTTTGACGGATGCTGTGGGAAATAAACACAGACAGTTATGACAGGTTGGTTACAGTACATGTGCCATAGGTGTCCTGCTGTCAATCAGCCACTCCAGTGCTGTTGCTAAGTGATTAGGGGATGTACAACCTGCCTGCAGGCAATAAAAATACCAAAGCAGTTGCAGCTGTGGGAGTGTTTGTGCAGTTAGTTATTGTTTCTAACAAGCAGCAGATGTCTGTTTTTCCTTTGCTTAATCTGAGTTTTCAGTCCAGTTTTCTCAGAATAGCTACTTTAAAGTGTCATCGTGCAGAAGATGAGTAATGCTTTACACAATCTGACTTCAGTTCAAAGTTTGAAGGTCATAAAAATGTTGTTGAGTTTCAAGTAATAATTTGCAGGAATTATGATGGTGAACATTTAGGAAAGTTTTCCTGCATCCAAAAGGACAGTGCATCTCTCACTCCAAAGTTAAAGCAACCTGCTTTTAACATGAGTCTATCAGTATAATTTCATGTTCTCAGCACATACTTTGATGCAGTAATTTCAGTGTTTTTCAGCTGGTATTTTTAGACCTATAGTTAGATAAACTGTCTGAACTCACAAGGTTCAGTCCCAATGTCCTTCCTAATCCCCAACTACTGAACCCTCACACACTTTAATTAACATCACATGCTTGTTCAACAAAAGTACAGGGGGTGCAATGAGGGTGTGAGGGCTAGAAATGCTTTATAAGAATTGATACAATTCTTTGTAACATCACATTACCTGGGCAGAGGGGACTTTATGTGGAAAGTAAACATAAGCTTATATTTGCATCAATGTATTACATTCAGAAATATGGACAGCTTATATAGTTTGTGAGAAGGCCCTCAAGCTTTTACTGATTTCACAGTGAAACATACTACTTCAGACAGAAAGTGTATAAGTACCAAAGCATCTGGGCATCTGAGGTTCAACGTAATATTTTAGAATATATTTTATTATAAATGCGATAGATGTAGTAAACTCTCAACCACTTTCTAAATCATTTCTTGACCAACTGTGTAATTTGTAGTCCATTTTTACGTAGAATATTAATTATATGACAAAACTATGAACACTTAGGACATTGAGGTAGAACAATAGGCCACCAAGACCTTAATTTGTGTTGTAAATATTTTTTGGTTATCATTGTTACCACATTAGTTGGTCTATGGACTTTAATTAAGTATGTCAGGAGGGTTATTTTTTCCTTCCCACTGTTTTATCATAGGAGGTCATCTGATTGTTGGGAATTTCTCTCTATTTGATGCTATAAATAACATTGAAGTCTATTGAATTCAACTGAATAGAACTAAATTGAACTGAATTGAATTGAATATTTCACATATTTATATAGTCAGCATGATTCACTTTTGCACAATCTAAGTCTTGCCGTGGATTGGAAGACAAAACACAATAAACCTACTCACATGTTGCAAAACGTGCATCTCTACAACCTTTTTTCTTAAGTTTTCTTGTGCATTCATATAACACAATGATATTTTCTGTACATCCAAGGGCATATCATTGCAGGAAAATGCTGATAGCTAATTTGTCATGTTCTTAGTGATGAAAACACAAGTATAGGCTGCTTTACCTCAGGCTGAAAGCCACACCTAATTAACAGACTCCAGGGAAATGGGAAATATACCTTGATACATACATATTCCAGAGCTATCAAATACAGGACTGTAATGCGAGTGAAAACCACACGTTTGAAAAAAAACAACAACTTGCAATTACAATTCTTTAAAGAGAAATTTAAAAAAATAAACCCTTTTAAAGCTGTTTTACAGCTTGATTTAAATTCTTAGGTGTCAAAACCACACCAACAAACCCCAAAATCTGTCTGTACTTTCTTCAGTTTGAGTTATCATGCAACAACAATAATGTAATTGTTTCATTTTATTTTAAGAAACAAACTAAAGGCAGTAGATTCAAAGAAAGTTGGAAAAAAAATAACAACACACACATTTAATAAACTAACGCATCAAACGATGTAGTATTTCTTGTATGACAGCATGGAGTTTACACTAATGTTGGAGGCATTGTACTAGACTCCACATTTATCAACATACTTAAAACGCACCAGGGGGCTAAGTACATGAGAAAATCCCCACAATTAAGCTGATGTAGAAGGGCAGTGATGGTCATTTAATTCTGCTTAAATGACCCAGAGGAATCCAAGTGCAGGCCATCATCTTGTTATGACTGCTCTCATCCTCAGTCTAAACCTGTGCCACTATATGTGTGACTGACATATCTCTTGTATTTGCCAGTTTACACAAGGGAATTTGTTTGCATGACAGATTTGTTTTGATTTAGTAAGCTGCATCATGTGGTTGAAACAGTTCATACCATTTTTATTTATTTCTACAATTTCAGACCCGGTGAATGCTTTTTAAACGCAACACTTCCTCATACTCTCTTTTATTTGCTACAAATACTGTATGAAAATCTGGTGAGACCTAAAATCTGCTGTTTTTAACGCATGAAAAATATCTGAAAAGCTGATTACCAGTTAAGTGGAAAATGATGATCATTACAAGCAATCAAGATGGGCTTGTTTGCAATTGCAGATAAGTTAAGAAGCTGTAATTACAGCACTGGGCACAGGGGCTTTTCTGAAGAGATTACATGCAATAGAAGAGGACGATTCAAATAAGGTTTAACGCTGGAACTGTCAAGAGCCAAGTTTTCTTTTTAATTTTCTCTTATGTAATATACAGAAATCTAAAAACACCAGTCCAGTTCATAATTTGAATGTCACTAAGGCAACACATTGTTGTTGCATTTCATATTGCATATGGGCTTAGTTAAAAGGACTCATACTGCCAAAATCATATGCTTTGAACAGACACCCCCCAATCTCAATACAGTATATGGGGAGGGGGGGGGGGGGTCCAACTGACAGAGTTTTTGAAGGTTCTAAAACAATATATATGGCCGGTTGCTCAGGAAATAGTCTAAGAGTGCCTTTGCGACAAGCTAAACCTACAGGTCACAGGTCAATGTGCATGCTGCCTATTTTCAGCCTAGAATACATATCTATGTTTAATGTTTATTTTCATTATGACTTTCCTGCAATTAGGTTCACTCAGAGTATTTTTAAACAAATTTTGCAAGATATTCAATGCAAAGAATAAAATATTGTCTCCCTGCAGTGTGCAATATCCTTTCTACATTATCTAACGTTATTCCAACATTAACAGCTTTTCACCAAAGACACATACAACACTGGAGGAA
>NW_005187426.1:2352147-2353176 GCF_000239375.1 Pundamilia nyererei
TGTTTTCTGCTACATCCTGGACAGATTACAAGTCTATCACAGTGTTTATCCCTAGTGTAGTGATACGAGCATTGCTACATAAGGGTGTAAAATATCATAGTTAAAAGTATTTCTAGATTATAACAAAAAGTGAAATTGAAAAAATACTTTGTCAGATTAAATCAAACTGTTTCTATTTAACATTTAAGCCCTTGTGTGATTCTTTAATATGAAATGAACCCATTCCTGTAGACACTAACTTACTATTTACAATTCCACATGTGTGCCATCTGGAATTGTCACATATATACCCCCTGGTGCAGAGATGCTTCATATTATATGCAAATGTTAAAAAAGCTCTTGAGATAATGTAAACAATGTCAAGATGTCACACAAAAATAAATACACATGGACTTTGTTGCTAAGTGACAAGTTAGACAAAGCAGCTGAACATCCAACAGTTTGGACAAAACAAAAAGCAGCAACATGAAGGTCATTTTTGACAAAGAAAATTCTAATAGCTCCACTTTTTTATTTGAAGTTCTACATGTTTGCCACATTTCTATTAAAAATGTATGGTGTAGTGGCTGACAATTTATTCATAGTTAAATTTCGGTTGGGAACTAGCGTGACAAATAATATGTTTTATTTAACTACTTTCATCTGAGTTCCGCAAATCGCCAACTATGGATCCAAGTCCTTAACGTTGTTTACCGAGTCCACATTTATCCCATTTTGCTTTGTGTGGTGCATAAAATCATGTATCATATACCTCTACTGCACACTCAACCAGACAGATGATCTAATTTCAAGTTAGCGATCTTTAACTACCTAACTATTTGAAAGAACCCCAAGAGTAGCAGCAATCTGTACCTACATATTAAAGTTTTCAAAACAACAAAATAAAAGCTTGACATTTGACATTGGGGGTAAAATATGGTAAAATGTTCAATTTGGCATCAAGGAAATCAAAATTAAATGATGTTGGAAAGAAAAAATAATAACTTAAATTGCTTTGATATCTCTGTCAGTCATTACTGTCATTTTTTT
>NW_005187426.1:2354867-2356041 GCF_000239375.1 Pundamilia nyererei
AGCAGTGGTATAGGCTTCTTACAGACTGGATTAGTGAATGTGGTGGTAAGGCTGTCTCCCGAGGGTGCTTACATCTACACTATCAGAGTCACAGTGACTTCGTTGTCAAGGTCAAGCAAATGAGTCAGGTGGGATGGCTCACTGCAGGCAGAGGGAGCACAACTGTCCTCCATCCGTCACGGCATGATACAGCTTGACTGTGGTGACTTAATGCCACTGAGCCATTGTGGCTCAGCAGTTAGTGCTGCCATGTCACAACGAGAAGGGCATAGGTTTCATTTAGGTTCTTTGAGGAGTGTGTTTAATCTCACCATTCTGGCACTGGTTTCAGTCAGGTGCCTTAAATATTTTTTTTTTCCTTTTTTAATGAACCATAAACAGAAATTAAAATATCATATGAGGAAATTACTACAATCAAGCCACAGTTTCCATTTATTTTTGCGCCAGAATGTCACTGGGCAAGATGCCTTGCAAGCTGTTTGCAGGGAATTGTGAATATAACAGTTAATACTTTACTGTTGCTTCCATTACAGCTATATCAGCAGTGATATCTTGGGAAAATAAGATGCTTAGTGTGTGAGAAATAGTGTGTCCCAGTAGGCAAGCTTCCATAACCACCACAATAGTCAGAGGGATAAGCCAGCACAGCTCTAATTAGTTCAAAAGAGGAACTTTTAAGGGCTGCATCAGAGCCAGGGGCTGAATAAATACATATAAATCTCCAACAGAAAAAAAATCAGAGTAATATTCCTTTCATTGCGATCAGCATTAACCTGAAGCACTCGTCTGCTTTGCTCTACAGTGTGTGAGAGCCTTTTTCTGATAAGCTAGATACACCTATTGAATTTGCTGATTAAAGTCATATCAGGCAGTGCTCCTGACAGCTGTGCAAAGATACAAGTCTGAAGTCTGTGGAATCATTTTCAGAACACCACAAGTTTCCCACACCAGAGAGGATGAATGCTACACAGCTGCATCAGAAAAATTATTTCATATCCATGCTAAAATGGTTTTCATTTAAAAATGAGGCTTCTTTCTGGTGAGATGAAGCTAAGGCCCCTTGAGTGATTTACTCACTTTCTCTGGAAGCTCTCAGGCTGCCTGGAGAACTAGAGGCTCCTCCATCACTGCCTCCTTCACTCTAAAAGCCCAGCAGAAGACCCTCATAAAAGCA
>NW_005187426.1:2365741-2372472 GCF_000239375.1 Pundamilia nyererei
ACAATAATAACGTAGTTACTGTAACGCGTTATTTAATAACGCGTTAGTCCCAACACTGGTATCGGCAGATATCCAAATTTATGATATCGGAATCGGTATCGGACATTAAAAAGTGGTATCGTGCCATCTCTAATGCGTACCAAACCGAAAGCTCTGTATCGAACGGTTCAATATCGATACATGTATTGTTGCACCCCTATTAACTACTATAAAGACAATGACGTGTTGTCTTGTTTCTTAATCTGGAACTCTGTTTAGATATTTGAAGATTTTTTTCTCATGCATCTACTTCTTAAGAATAAATAAAACTTTTTATTTACTTTGATATCTCTGTGATAGATTTTTTTTTGTGAGCCTCAGTATTATTTTCTTCACTGGAAGGTCATCTTTTTCTCGTCACACTGACAGATGGTTGAAATGACAGCTCTCAAATCTGAACAGTAAAATGTGAACCATCTGTTTGCACTTAAATAAATGAACACTGGAACAACACACAGCTGCCTAATAAACTAAGTGACTAATGGAAAGCTTCACAGTGTGTTTTAGAATGACTAGATTTTGCAAAACCTTCCTTCTATACTTAAGTGAAAAAAACATAATACTAAAAAAATGAAATAAATCAGAAACTGTCAAATGTTTTCAGGTTTGGTATCACCAGGTCCCACTTGTTGCAGAACACCAATGGAAATTTTTATGATCCTTTGTCTTTCAGATTGCCCTGTTTTCTTTCTGCCACTGCAACCATTTTCTGACAGTCTTACTCCTTTTCTATCTGATTTACGGTTGTTCCTTGCCTGTATTATCTAGTTCTGATAAATACAGCTTTCTAACAAAGTGAAATCACTTGCAGCAAAATCATGTTTTCAGGAAAGTTCCAGTGAGCTCGACCTTCCTCGAACTGTGTTTTTCTATTTTCTCAACTCTACATACCTGAGGGGGAGAGTGCAAAATCTGAATGACTCTTAGAAGCCACATTAATAGGAAAATATACTAAAGGAGTCCTTTGAAAGAGTGAAAGACAGAAAGTAAAGAGGAAGAAACCTGGAGACTGAGCACGAATATCTTATAATGCTTCCCAAAGTCTTGTGAGAAACTTTGGCAAAACAATGAATAGTATATTTCAGGGTAGGGATCATTTTAACTTTCCCTTGGCACACAAATTGCTGTAGCGCAGGGATATTAATTTTTTTTTCTGCAATTTAAGTCTGGAGGGAGAAAAGGAATAACCTTTCAGTGCAAAATACAGAAAAATCTGTAGAAGTAATATGTAAAAGTTTCAGAGTGTGCTTTTGAAAATCAAATTTTGCATTTTTCAGAGTGCTGTAATTTTCAGAGGAAAGCAGTTTCAGAGCTTTGAAGGATGACAGTGTTTGAATAAGTACTATTGTTGTGAAAACAGAATCAAACAATACAACATACTCTATGAAGTATTTCTTATGAGCTGAGCAATTGTTTTGTTCACAACACAATAAATCAAAAGTCCACCAGGGATGCAAAAGCATCCCTTAGTTTAAATGTGAATGCAATCCTCATTACCAGATTGTTTTGTTGTAAACCTTTGGATCACTTCACTTAGACAATAGCATCTTAGCTTGACACCTCCGCCCTTTTCTTGCCATTTAAAAGTGGCTAAATTCAAATCAGGTATAGTTTTAGATTTTTTTATGACTGCTGTCACAACTTTATGATCACATCAGGTATAAGATAGGTGTTGATTTTCCTTCCTTTGAATACATTTATATTTAGAGGTTACTATTACAGTATCTGACAACAGCTGCATTGCAGCTAATCAGAAAAACCTGTTGAAACTTGAAATGAAATAAAACCTGTGCACAGCTTTTTAAGAAGTATTGAAAGAAAAAACAGTAAAAAGTAACATGCTAAAAGTTAAAGCAAGTGAGTTTTAATGGAACCTGTTGTTGGTAGTCTAAATTCATCACCAACTTCAACTCTGCCTCACTGCTTCTGGAGGCTGATAGATAGGATTGCTGCTCATTGCTCTTTTCCTGTGCCCACACCCAGAGGACACGGTGATGGATGATTGGCGGAGGACAGCTGGTGCTCTGCCTCTCAGGAGGGTAACTAATAGAATGGGGGCAAGTGGGCTGGTGCAGTGAGTACAGAACCAAACAGAATGCCCCAAGTACAATTTTTTTTATTTCTTATCAGCAGGCAAAAATAACCCTCAGACCTCAAAGTTTTTTTTCATGGCTTCATTTTTATCTGCTAATATTTCAGACAGATTAGGTCACGAAATAGATGATGATTATACCTTGGCAGACACGCTGCATAAAAATTAATGTTTTTGCTCTTCTCAGCTGGTCACACATGAACTGTATCTCTCACTTTAATGAGCAGGATTCTAAAAGGACACTTGTTTCAGCCTCTTCCCATTAGTAGGCTTGTGATTTCCAAAACAATGGCAAAAGAATTCACATTTAATGAGCATCACCTGCTCTCAATTAAATATGCTGCAAAATATTCAAGTCTAGCGTGCTTTTCGGTCTTTGAAACTGGTGCTTAATGTCCAAGCAGTTTGAACAGGGAGCTGTCTAGCCACATTTCAGTTCTGAAAGATGTTGCTTTCTACAGTAAGTGGAATGAATGCAATCCAAGTTTGGGTCTTTTTCTGTTAGACAGCAAGACAAAAAAAAGCCTCTAGAGCAGAGGTTTAAATCCCTCCATTCTAATAACTTGAAAACAGCTCAAGTCAAGACTACTACTTATAAGCAGCCCTTTCAAAAAAAGAGGCCATTAAAACAAGAGTAATAAACACACAAATTAAGAGAAATAGCCATGCACGTTTCAACAGATTGGTGCTAAGAAACCATATGTAATTTGAACTATTTTAGAGTATAGCGGTGCACATGAAGGCTCCACTTGAAACAAAGGCTATAGGTAATCAAGAAGGTAACTAAGGTGATAGGTGAGATTCAGGCTCCAAAGCAGAACTGAATGAATGCTGGGAGGCATCACATGAGGTTTGTCTGGTGCTTGTTCATGGTCTTGTGAGCACAAGACAGAAGACAACAGCAGTGGAAGAAATACTGCCAAATCAGTTCACAGTATATTTCAGGGCAGGGGTCACTGGACCTCGGTTCCTGTTCACTAATGCGTTTCCTATGGTGCTTTCTGATATTTTTTACCCTGTGAAATCTGAAGGCTCACATGAGGGTTTGAGAACCCTGCTATCTCAGACCTGGAAATTGCCCTTTCAGGGCATAGTACATGTATATCTTTCCATATGGGTCAATTTAAACATGGCTGAAGGCAGCTTTAACTGTAAACAAATTGGCCTCAACATTTGTTGAGTGCCCGAGATGCACTTCAGAGTGATTTAGTCCTGAGGTTTAATCTGTCTGCACAAAATAGCTATATTTTAAATGGCATCACACCTTGCTGGTTATACACAGTAAGGCAAGCCTTAAATGGTACTTGAAAGATTTTGTACATCAAAGTCTGTTTACGGGTTTTCAACAATTCTAGTTAATATGAGAAGAAAAAAAAGTTCTTCCCAAATATCTCATTGCCTCAAGTCTTGTCAGTTAAAGCAAAGTTGGTTGACTATGAAAACTCCAACTTGGAAAATATCTGCAGGTTGACTTAGAAGAAAGTATGTTTATCAGTGTGTGTAAAGATGAGTCCTTATTCCTGCTCAAGTGGAGCTCACATATATGACCCACTTGCTGAACATTCAGTTTGACTGTAAGCACCAATGTGGTGCATAAGCAGTGCAGTACATATCCACTTTAGATTAGACTATATTTATATAAAAAAGTGGGCATAGCATAACTGCGACAATATTTAGAAAGTTGCATCCAAAAATTGAATAGGGACAAGGCAGAGATATGCAGGACTTAGATCATTGTCCTGCTACAAAGCTCAAGTGCACTTGAGCTGATTGATGAAATTCTCCTTCAGAATGTCATCAATCATGGCAAGTCCTAAAGGTCATGAAGCAGCAAAGCAGCCCCGGACCATCCCAATGCCACCACCATGTTTGACTGTTCATATGATGTTCTTTTTATTAAATGCTCACCAGTTTTACATCACTTGTGATGGAATTCAAAATTTCAAGAGTACGTTCAGCTTTTGTCTTGTCACTCCATATAATATTTTCTCCAAAGTCTTGGGAGTTATCAAGATGGGTTTTTTTGTGCGACATATCTGAGACAAGCCTTTGTGTCCTTTTTAGTCAGCAATGGTTTTCACCTTGGAACTGTCCCACGGATGCCATTTTTGCCAGGTGTCTTTCTTATTGTTACAATTACTTTCTTGCTCACTTAAGTTTGGATAGTTTTTTTCTCTCAATAAATGAAATCATAATGGGGTTTTTTCCCCCAATACATTTTGTATTTACTCAGGTTATCTTAGTTTAATATTACCAATTGTTGATATGAAGAATGCAAGTGTCAAAAATATGAAAAAACTAGAATTAGAAAATGGAGCACGGAGTCTTTTAATGGGATGTCTCTTTCTGCTGGCTACATTTTTTTTTTAGAATGCTCCAAAAGGCACCAACTTGAATTAGCAGAAGTGAAGTCTGGGAGACATCAGCTAGAGCTGCCCACGTTGGCAAATCTTTCAATCAAAGCAGCTAAAACCCTAAATATAAACGTTAATAAATTGGAAAGAGTGGAGTTTTTTTCAAGGGTCCAGAAGTGAAAAAATAGCTATAGCAAACAAAGCAATTATTAGTAGATTCAGCCGCAAGGTACCTCTGGAGTACTGCAGGTTATTTGCACTTCTTTTTTTTTTTACTGCTTTGTAAGAACTAACAGCCAGCTTGGCATCCATGCATGCTTTCCTTTTTAAACAATAGAAGCATACAGTTCATATCTCAACTCTGTTTAGCTCGACACACTAGCTAAAGGCACTTCACACTTTCCACAGTGGGGTTGAATCACTCAAGTGCCTATCTACTTGTGCGACACATAATCATGTGCAACTGATCCATACTGAAAGGCTGTTTTGAACAGAGTTTTTTTCCACATAGTCCAGACATGTTCCATTACTACATGCATTTTAATATATTATAGCAATAAAAAAAAATAACAGATAAGGACCAAATAAACAGAACACGTCAATGTGGGCTGAAAAGTTCAAGCCTCGCTAAGACAACTCTGTTATCTCAGATATGTTATGTGTGCTGGAAAAATACAAGGCATTACAAGGCATTCCACTATGACAGTGCCAAATGTAGCCAGTATACCCAGTATACAAAACAAGAACAAAGTCCTGTTTAATGCACACGTAATAATACCATTGCTAAATGCACACTACTATGTGTCATCATACACTTAATTAACACTGAATACATTTGCTGCACAGGTGACAGTTACTTTGTAAATCTCATACATACTGCAGTGAGCACTTTGTTTAATCTACCATGCTCTCACACTCCCCTGAGGTTTCACAGTCGAGACTTTAACAGCAGGCACTTTACTGGGTGTGGTTGGCTACATAATGCACGCAATAAAAAGCAGCACTGCTCATACCCACATACGGTAGCCACCCCTTCACTAGAGAGAACAGTAGCAGTTGGCCATGTTTCTGCTGAAACTGCTTTGTCAGCTGTTTAACATTGTGTTACTGTAATTGACCATATGCAAGTAACAAAGAGACAAAACCAATATTGGACTAGAGAGCGTAAATACTTGCTCTTCCTGCAGTCTCCGTGATCTCAAAAGGCTTGGGAGGCTCACTCCATGACTTTCTAGGCAGGATATGTTGTTGTGGTTCCATAGGGAGCGCTGAAAGGATGGAATGGTTTCATCTGGGTCAGGTTGGCTGCAGAGTTTGAGTCCCAGAGTACATTAGAGAGAGCTGAAAAAATGCTCTTAGACAAGCCAAGGAGCTGATTCGAGTGCCATGGCTGCCCTGGAGTGCTTTTACCATGCCCTGTGGATCCTTTGGGTTCATTAAGCAGTTCGGAGTTTGAGTCAGAAGCCTCTCTACAACCTGCTGTGACACGAAGAAAACACCCTTGACTGAAAAAGAAAAAACAGTAAGTACTACAGGTAATGCCAGTAGGAAACCCTGAAGGGCACATTCTCTTGAATCCATTTAAAGAGTGAGAAGGTAGCTCCAAGGTAAACTTGGTGTTGAGGGTGAAGAGGGAAAGCAGAGTTCATAATACTTGATTTTTAGTAAAGAAATTTCACTTTCTTGCAACCATATTATAAACATGTTTTCTAAAACACAGAACAAAACTAAGGATATCAAAGCTATTAAATAAAACATACCTAAATATTTTAATGTAAGCACAACAGTGTAAATCCAGCAAAATGTTGTTAAATGTTAAACTCTTCTAAGAATTTAGATATTGTAACATAGCTGCACACTCATTGCACTGTCTTGATCAGCTTCATGCGGTTACCATCAGAAGTATTTCAAATAGTCTTGAAAAAGGTCCTACATACTACTACTACTGCTCAATCAGGCCCAAAGCATTTAAAAACCATCTCATTTGGACTTAGGCTTGCTGTGAAGGCCAGGCTATTTGATGCAGCACTTCACTCGCCATTTTTTTCAGAGCCTAGAAGTGTGTGTTTGGTCATTGTCCTCATGAAAAACAAATTGCAGTCTCACTATGGCCAAACCAGATGGGATGGCGTGTTTGAACAGGATGTAGAGGTATAGCTATGTTGGTTAAGTAAGAATAAATCTGAATCTGACCTTCAGGTATTAGAGTAATGATAGACTTGGATAAATTCTTGAATATTTTTTTT
>NW_005187426.1:2373569-2393034 GCF_000239375.1 Pundamilia nyererei
GATGGATGGATGGATGGATGGATGGTGATACTATTTTGTAAGTTTTATGCAGACTGTACTGTAGTTGTATTATGTACAAAATATAAAAATAGAGATACCTGAATAAGTGTCCAGCTTTGACTGCTACATGTCATTTTTTGTCATTTTAAATCAGTTGCACAAAACTAAAACTTTTTTCTAAAAGAGAATATTTCTCTATTATGAAAGTTGTGTTTCGTTAAAAGCAGATATTCTACTTTGGAGGGAAACTTTTAAAAATCCCAGACTGTTGCTTTTTAAGTGTGCGTGCTTCACTGATCAGAGAGAATGTGATTTTATGTAATGATATGCAGAGGTGCTATTCTCATCTGGCAGACGGCTGCTGCACTGCAGTATGAAAGTGTTCCTTTCGGCAGAGAGCACGTGTTGCTGCATGGGTTCTTCCAACTCGAATACACCAGAGATAGACACTAGGTCCGCTGGCACAACTCTACTGCCTTAGAAATTCACACTCTGCTCAATATCCGGATGAACTCTGGCAAGATCTATTCATGAAGTTTTAAAAAAGACCAAAAGTGTAAAAGATTCACAAGTATATTTAAACCTTCCAGACTGTATTTGTGCTTCAGTGCTATAAAGTCTTCTTATTCTACAAATTCTTATTCTCTTATTTTCTTTCCAAAGAATTTGATTTATCAATGAAGAGATACAAAGCTGATCTCAATTTCCTATAGATTATCTCCTTCTTGATGTTTGGAAATAAGAGTTCAGTGTTTCCCCACTGAAAATATCTGATATCTTTTTGCAGTCATACCGGAGCTTTTTCAATAAGCAGAGTCGAAGATTGGTGTATTATGAGGCAAGACCACTTTTAAACAGCAGTATTTGTCATTTATTTAATGATAATACCCCGGAAGGTTAGAACACAGTTTATACACAGTACACTACAAAGTGTTTGTTGTTCCTTGACGAGCGTTAGAGAGAGCGATATGATTCATATTCGGTAAATGTTTGCTTTTTGACAATTTAAACACCGGTGCATTAACAGATAATGAACTTTAGTGTGTAAAGATGAGAAAACACAGGACATATACACATATAAACACACTCCCACATTTTTTACAAGCCACTAAGGAAATTTTGCATCTGGAGCTACAATGTTAATCATTAATCATTACTGATAAAGGAGGTAGAAGCTACAAAACACACTATTCTTTAATTTCAAGGTATTGCCCGTTGCTCATCTTAATTCTTCTGCTGTTGAATTATGTAGATTACAAAGACTGAGCTTGTTTAACCGACTACTCAGTTTCCCAATAAGCAGCAGAAAGAACAAGGGAGTCAAAAATATTTCTTACTGCAATTCAAACGGTAGATTTAAATTTACTGCAGTTATTTTCAAAATAAGCATAGAGTTGCATGCTTTTACTCAATCTACACAAAAATGGGTAAGTCATTATATATTGCATTCTTTTAAAGTTGTAAGAACAGCAACAAAGAGCAAATTTAAAGCAGCAAGGATGTACCAGTCTGTGATACAACATGAAATCAACAGTTAATGTTCATTTTAAATCTTTTTCCACCTGAGGTATAGCAAATTGGTAGCCAGGTGCTATACAGAAGTTGGCAGATACTGCAGTCAAATACATGACTGCTAGATGAGAAAAGCTACAACTCATCACTTTAAGCTTCTCTCGAAGAGACAGGTCATCCTGTGGTCTTGACACAAGCATGAATCCTCCCAACCCAAATAAAGCCATCCCAAAGCACATCACCTAGTCTGCAGGCAGGTGCACTGAAACAGATACCAAAGCTTAGAGCCACTGAGGCCATTTAGTCTCCTCCCTGACAAAAGAGGTCCCAGAAAAATATTTGAACTTGAAAGGAAACAGTGCTGTGCAGCAACATAAAGCAAAAGAGAAAACAGCATAAAAACATTGCACTTCAGAGGCAACAACGCAGTTTATTACCCATCGCAAAGTCAGAAGACTTTGCATTTATATAGTCTGAATATTTAAACATAACCCTAAGCTGTCTGTCTGAGTCCAGGCAGATAATTGGCATACAGAGAGTAAAATGCATAGCCTAGGGTTTACCCATCCTACACATCTCCATGGTTGGCCTAATGCTTTTTGTCCACACCCTGATACCGGAGTACTCAGTAGCCAGGGGATTGGCTGCCCATGCAGTGCATTGCCTGTCAATTGATCAGGGCCTGACTCCAGCTTAGTGCACCCTCACTGGGAACCTCAAATGAGGCACAACACCAGGGCATTCATCTTCATCAGAGGACCACAGGATAAAGTATCAGGGAATTTTTTCTTTCTCTAGCAGAGATGGGACAAATAAACCACTGAAAACAGATAATTTTTCCTTCTATTTGTAGTGCTTCAAGTGCTATCACTATCACATAATGCCTATGCTGTGTCCATGATGAAACTATATTGCAGACCCTCTCTGCTGACTCAATCTAATTACATGGTGCTTCTGTGCAGTGTTTAAGCCAAGCACATGCACATTTGCAGTATGATCATTTGCATCTTGGATATAACTGTGAAAACTTGATGCCCTCAATTTTTCAGCAAGCTAAATCTTCCATTTCTGCTGCTTCTCAATGATAAATCACCAGTTCACCGAAAACCCGAGTGAACAGGGAACTTGAGGGTTTGACCAATGTCAGAATTGGAGACATTGCTGTGCTACCAGTCAATACCAACAAATAAAATAGCCTGCTCAGATGGAGAATCGTGAATTTATTTTGCCTGATGTAATTCATTAAACTGTTGCTTATGCCCATTTATCATAATCAATCACAGGGCAGTGGAGCCAAAAGAGCAATTTAGAGTGCTACAGAGTTATGCCATTGCTGAGTCCATAATAAATTTGAGGAAGATTATATAAGGCAATATTGAACCTTGGGGTACATTCTCTGTCAGACTGTAATGAATCATTCACTGCTTAAGATCTATATTTTACAAATCAGTGACAGGTGAAAACAGATGAATGAATAAGGTGTGAATGCGAGTTTCAGAGGTTAAGCAAACCAGCTGTTGTGTGAGACACTGATTGTTAAGCACTCAAAATAATAACACTTTTTTTAAACCCACTGAACATTTCAGTTGAATGCATGTACCATAAATGATGAACTAAAACTCTGTGGTCAACTCAACAAACCAAAAACATACTTTTACCATGGTGTTGACAAATTTTGGTAGGTGCTACATAATAGGCAACTTCTTGCTCTGGGCAGACTTCGGATCCCAGCACTATTGATTGTGAGCAACACCAGATGTCAGAGTTGGATGAGAAATGAGGAGTCAGAGGATGGAACTGATGAGTGTGCCACGAGGAGGTTATTTGTCTTTTGGACAGGGAATTGTGTCAAGATTCACAACCCTCAAAATCCATCAGAATCTCACTGTCCAACAGACTATATGTTCATTAAAACAAATGGTGACATTTTCATTTCAAGATGCTGTTAAATGATCCTGTACACTTCAAGATTTTGTTTCTTGAGCAAAGTCTTTAAAACATGGCCATGAAATTTTATAGTCCAATCATTGATCTGGAGCACAAAATAATAACATTTCTATCCATTTTACAATGTGGGTGTAAAATAATGCTTTCCAGGGTAATCTGATCCCAGAATCTGTTCTATTTTTTGGCATAGATCTAATTAGTAAAGGATGTATTTCATAGCCATACAGAGATTTCCCACCCTTGCTGCTACAAAATAGGCAACACTGATCATTTTCAGCTTATTTTCTAGTCAGGCCTGCTGATACCCCACACAACAAATGGCCCACAGTCCCACCAGAGACAAGCTGCAGCTGCTGTGCTGGTGCGTCTTAGATCTTCAGCACTACGGCGATGTTTTGTCCCACATACATGCAGCAGCTTTGTAATTTAAAAAAAGGCTTCACAATAAACCCTGCATGTACTGCAGTGGTAGAAAAGCCTTCCTGTGGGTCTGAATTAGTGTTCTTGGACTTGTACCCAGAGTCCTTGCAGCCAAATCAAGTCAAGAGAAGAATTTTCTTTGCTGCCAAACACCAGCAGAGGGGGATGTGCTCAAGTCAGGAGGAGCAAGTTAATGTGTCAGCTGTGCCGGTTGAAGCCTCACAAGCTTCTTTGCAGCCACACCCTGATATAAGGCCACGTTCTCACAAAGCCACAGTGACGTGTGCAAGGATGTGTAATATTTATCTGAACAAGAGCATTGTTCACAGCGCACTGCACTTGAAATATTTCATATAAGCTACTTTACAACACAGTCAAAATACAGGATGTGTGTTGTCTCAAGATTAAATGCTCAACTTGTGTTTGTAAACATGACAGATGGAAATAGTGACAATTAAATATTGCTTTACATAAATTCCGTGATCATGTCAGATAATAACCGTGAGCATGTTTGGCACTTTGAGATTTAAATGACAGTGGTGTCATAGATTTTCAAAGGATTGTGAAATGAGGTTTTCACATGTACTGGCTGTCATTTAGGAAACAAAACTCGAAAACATTCTGCCTCAGTAGAGCTAAGTGAGCAGTGCTAATATTAGAAGGGTTTTTTCATAATAGTAAAAAAAAAAACCAGGTTAAAAATCCCTTCTGCAGGGCTTTATGAAATAGTCTGAGATAAATTATGCACATCCACTGGCTTTTGATATCCATCCCACGGGGCTTTTTTTCTTTTCATTAAAGCTCTATTTTTTCCAACTATGAATCCTTTTTTTTCTCAGAGAAAATGACTGGGCAAAATCTTTTAGTTCAAATCAGTGCAAGATTAAATAGCTTACCGTGTGTGCTTTTTTGAGGCTGATGAATGCGCACTGGCTGGGGGCTGTGATATTTTAAACTAGCTTAATTTAGTATGCCAACTTGTTGAAGTGGCACCTTGATCTTCTCACAATGAAAAGACTAACGGGACCTAAAATCAGTCAACTGTACACTGAGCAGGAAGACCACCAAAATATATTTTAATGTCAGCCAACAACAGGATTATTTCTGGAAAAGGCTATATCAGTGACTTAATTAAGTGTCATAGACAACAATATACTTATAAAATAACTAATTCTCACAATGCCGACACCCTTTTTCTCTTGTTTTTATTGTTTGTATCTTTTTTTCTTTTGGGTCATGTCAGTAACTTTTCCCCAGCAGTGAAAACAGCAGTCATGTTAGGCCTATTTGTCTAGAAAACGCAGAATTTAGAAGGAAAAAATCCAGACTGTGTCCTCAGTTAAACGTTATCACTAATCCATAATCTGAAAGTCAGAAAGTCATTCTCAGACACAAACAAACTCATACACAAATTGACAACGTGGCACTTTTACTGCATTATTGTTAATGATTTCTTAATAAAGAATGAGTATCAATAATCCTGGACTTCAATAAATTAATATAGCTCAGTCTCGTATCTCTGATAAAGGAGAATCAAACTCTATGCCGCCTCTACTGTAGCCGAGTCGCATTTACTATCGCAGCTCATATCGTACAGTTTACAGTTTCAGCGCCATGTTCCCATCCTTTGGTAAGAAAAGAAGGGTAATAATAACGATGAGACGCGTAGCTCATCCATATTAGAAGAGTCTTTAATGAACTCGGATCGTCAGAGACACTCCTCCTGCTCCCGGCTCCCTCCGCTCCGCTCCCGTTACCAGACGATGCGCGCGTGAAAATTTGCAGCCCCATCTTTATCAGTATCATCGCCGTGAAGACAAAGAGAAGACCGCAAATGAAGATGTGCTGCACTAGCAGGAGAAGCCCCTCTTAAAATCACCGTTACCGCAGCTGTGCCCGCCCAGAGGCAGACAGAGAACCGGTCCTTGGAGACTCTTTGGGGATGCGCAAAGATGTGAGAGTGAAGAGTGAGATGCATTATGATTGGCCATACTCATCCTAAAAGCGTCAGGCAAGGAGAGTGATGTTTGCTCCAGCAAAAGAGTCGACGAGGTGGCATCAAACTTGAAGGAGACGTGTTCAGTGTGCACATTCAATGCTTTCACGGCATTAACCGTAAACTTGCATCATTTCCCCAAAGAGGCGGACGCGCTTTCCGTGGTGCTGAAACAGAGACTTGGCTGATCAACTAGTGAACAAGAGGAGGAACCTCTCACTTCGTCACCTGCTTCTGAGCTTCAGTGTATTGAGGAGCCGTGGCAAGGTAAGTGCAGTGATGTACAGTGCCTTACAATGTAATGAAGATACGCTGTTTTCATTTATGTCTGTATCACGGCCACACATGAACCAGCCTCCGTTTTTTTAATCGCGTCTTTATCTGTTGCCCCGAGTTTCTGATGCGTACGTTTTATTTTAAAGTTTGATCCGATTTTACCATAGCAACAAAGTTTCATAATCAATGCGTCTTTAGATTGTTTAGCTTACATTCTCCAGCTGTGGAAACGTATTGCAGTTTGTCTGTCCTTTATGCTTGTCAGTATTAGACACTTTCTAAATGTAATCTGATTTAAATTCTTTCCCCGTTATTGTTGTTTTAAAAGCTCGAGGGACTTCGTTTTCTATATTGCGTTAATTTACCCTTAGGTTCAAGTGCACTAGAGAGTTTACTTACTTCAGAAAGTGTTTAAAAATGATGAAAACATAGCTTTATAACTGCTTGTGCACTTAGTTTTCTGTGCTGTCAGACATTTTCACACATCACTCCTTCTTTGAAACATGTATTATTAGAGTGAGAAAACACAGCATATACTTTACCACTGCAGCATGGGAAACATTGTACTTAGTAATGGTGCTTTCTGTTGGAACAGCAGGAGTTTGTGCTGGTCTTTCATTTTGCTGCTGGTACCTGTACAGTAGTTGTAGTTGTTGTTTGTTTGTTTGTTTGTTTCATACCATGACTATGTGCCTCAAAACTCAATTCACATTCAGTGTTTGTAAGGGAAAACTTTAAAAGTTGTGTTGAGGTTTAGAAATTCATACCACTATTATGAGTAGATTACCTTTGTTATATCACGTTAAAATGTGGCTGGACTATAACCAGGAAATAGAAACAAGTGAAAAAAGATTGTGTGCTGTTGTTCAAGTGTCACATTAAGATTGGTGTGTTCACTAGACCATAAAAATAGCCGCTGCTCGCTAACTGGCTTCAGGGCTGTATTTTTGGGTTATGTCACTTTTATAGCACAAAAGAGATTGTTCTAACATAATCATCCCTAACATAACTTTAAGGTTTGTGGTGGCTTTCAAATGCTTGATGTTTCCAGTGCACTGTCCAAAGAAATCTGAATAAACAATATCATATCAGACCAATAAAATGTTGTAAACTGATTGTATAAGAGACTGCATGTTCAAACCATGTGGTCAGTTAAAAGTTTAACATCTGAAAGAGCTTGTAGAGTGTTGTAATTGCAAGAGCTGTGACTTACTTGCTTTAATCAAGTACCTTGTTGGACTGAGAAGGAGCGTGGGTGTCATCAAAGCAGAACAAAGCCTCTTTGAGGTGGAAAAACCTAAGTTGTGATTAATTTCAAAAGGCACGCCTTAATTTCAAAGGCACGTTCTTGCATTTGAGACACTAAGTCAATATCCTACAAAGTCAGAGGACTTTTTGCGGTGTTGAAGGAGACTACTCAGAACTTAAAGCTATGGCTGATAAGCTTTTAAAACTGGATGGCTAGCTAAAAATTTACAACACAGCTTTTTTGTGTTCCGTGGCTCTTTAATAGATAGTTTGTTATTATTTGTATATTTTTACTAGAAGAGCTGTTATCCTCTCTCCCTAACTCTAACATGTCTTTACAATCTGAGCAGAAGGCAGGTGTATTTGTACCTGCAAGGCTGAATGAAGTACTTGACCTCTGTGTCAGAATTTGTTATTCATTCTTCATGCAAAGATTCAGACCCTCCACAAGATAATAAACAGAGTTGTAATTGCCAGTAAGGTTGCTCAGCAGCTTTAATCAATTACTGTGCCGTCTTCCATCGAGAGAGATTGGGAGTGCAGGTGTCATCAAAGCAGAATGAGTCTCTTTTGAGGTGGGAAATGCAAGACTCAATGACTTCACTCAGCTGGGTCACTGGACACACAGCAGAGCTTTGACGCGTACAAATTGTGCTTGAAGGTGCTGCGTTCATCCTGGGAGGCTCAGTGGCTGGCAGAGGACCAGCAGAGCAGGGACATTGCACTCCAGATGGCCAAGAGAGGCCAGAGGAAGAGTGCTGTCCAAGCCCAGCTGGGTGTACGGGAAGCTGGACTGCCGGTGGTGTGTGTACGTGATTGTGGGAGGCAGACGGGATGAGAGAAACAGTAAACGATAGAAAGAAAGAGGGATATACAGTATGTGAGGGTGTGTGTGTATTGAAGGAGTGGTTTGGGAGAGAAAGGGTGAGTGAGAGAGAGCGAGAGAGAGAAACTGAGAGCAAATGGTACAGGCGCCTCTGTGTGTGCTCGCATGCATGGAAGTAGTGATAGGAAAAGTGTGGGTGGAAGAAGAAATGAAAGAGAAGATGAAGGAGCTTGCATGTCTGTGTGCTGGTGCTAGTGTATGTATGCAACTGTGTATTTCTCTAGCTGTGTGTGTGTGTCTGTGTGTGAGTGAGAGTGTTGAAGGGACAGAAGCAGAAAGGGTTGGAGACAGAAAATGAAAGAAAAAAGAAACAGGCACTTGTGTGTATGTGTCGGTGTGTGGGAGGGAGAGAAAATGAAACTGGAAGAAGCAGGCATGTGTGTATCTTTGTGCTTGTGTATGATTGCAGAGAAAGCATTACTCAGTAAAAAAAAAGACAAAAACAAAATAAGAGGAAGAAAAAGGAACACGTGTGTCCCTTGGAAAATGAGAGTATGAAGGGTGAGAGAAACACTGGTTTGATTGGATGCTTGCTTTTGTATTTGCGAGGAGAGTGTTGTACATGGGTGGTCTTAACCCTCTCGAGGCAGGCATTGCCGATTTGCAACAGTTAAAAACTAACAACCTGATTACCCCACATACATATTTTATGATTTTTTTTTACTCAGAAGTACCACTGCAGGTCTTGGTTGTGAATTAGCAACAAAAAGTTTAATTTGAGCCTGAGAGGGTTAATACTGATGCTAGTATTCACTGATGATACTAAGAGGTGTATGAAGGCTGCGTGGAAAAACAAGTAAAATGGAATTTTACCTCAATTGGAAAAAAGTATCTCAGCATTTCATTCAGCCAGCTCTAACCTCTGACTCTGCGTTTTACCATTTTTCACACACTCGTTCAGCAGCAATGTGACTTTCAGTGTTCTCTGAGTATATGCTTTATGGCAAAAGGCTCCAGGCAGATGACCTCTTTCTCAAAGGTCATAATCTGATATTCACGCCCCACTATGATGGAGAAGATCTGTTGCATGTGTCAGGCTTTTTTTTTTTTATCCTTTTTTCAGCACATTTTACATCTTTGATGTAACACATTCTCCTTCTGAAGTAAAAGCCACCTGAGAATGCGCACAGAGCACATGACGACAAACACACAACGGCTTCACAGAGATAACTTTGCCTCACTGTTTCCATTTGGGAAGCCGCTAGAGAGCAGATGGAGAGAAAGCATGCTCTTTTTATTCTGCCACATCTGCTCCGTGATGGAATGGAGCATGATCTGCACTTTGATCACAATGAATTATTCCTATCCCTGGCTATAAATATGGTCTGTCTACAGCACCCAGTCTCTCTCTCACTTCTTAAACTAGGAATCTGTGCTCGCCTCTGAGTCGCTCTCTCCTTGAGTGTGTCACTGCGGCTCTACTGCAGCTCTGGTTTTCTTCTTTACACTGTGAAGGAACCGAAATCCGTTCCTTCAGCCCAATTCAGTAAAAGAAGCATTGTGTGCAAAAAGTTCTATATAAGAAACAAATAAAGGGGCTTTGCTCAATCTTCTATTATTCTTCCTTTATTCCATATTTCTCACTTTTGCAAAAAAATAAATAAATAAATAAATAAAAACATGAAAATGTCAAAACCAATAATTTGTCTCCCCTCTCAATACCCAGGCACGCTGTGAGTCTGTATCACACCCTGAAGAAGGATTTAATCAATATGTTTGCACATTGTGTTCACTCACTGACATTATTGTTGAAGATGTATTGCCAAACATGAAAATAATACAAATATTGCATAACAGCCAGTTTCATAAGTCTGTCCCTTCCTTACCAGACGGAGGTGCCATCCAGTGCAGCAGTGTGGCTCATTAGTGTGCTCTAAATGCTTTCTTAAAATAATGGATGGGATGTGTTAAATTCTCCCAATTATTTCATCTTTGGGCTGAAGGAAGGACAACACAGTGTATAAATGCTCAGTCAACAAGAAGAAAAAGATTTAGTGGCAGGCATTGGATAATATGGCTCAACTGATTACAGCCTGCATATCATATAGCTTTTATCCCTGTTCCATGACTGTGATACCAGCGTTGAAAAGATAAGCTTGAGTGCTGAGATGGACATTACTCTCTTACTTTTAAGACAATTTCGGATTTGAATTAAATATAGTTGGGAAAAATTGGATATACAAATTTACAAAACTGAAAATTATTAAATAGTTATTGAGGCCACAAACTCTTTATGAAAAAGATTGCTGTATGTATGATACACCTAATTTATTTTTCACTCTTTATTTGATCTAAGTGGGAAATTTTGTTCCTATCCTCACTTATTCTGCTGTGTGTGTGTTTGTGTCACTGTGTGTGCCCCTCCTCACAGACACAGAGTGGAGCAGATGAGACTCAGATGGCAAATGGTTCATAGCGCTTTTCTACTCTATCTGAGCACTCAAAGCGCTTTACACAACTTGCCTCATTCACACAAGCACCTTTTTTTGTATGCTCTTTCTCTCTAACATTCGCACACATTCATACGGGCAACTTGGGGTTAGTATCTTGGCCAGAAATATTTGTCATTCGGAGTGGAGCACAGGGAGCTTGAACAACCAGCCCTTCAATTAGTAAGTGACCTGCTCTACCAGCTGAGCCACCCCATATATCTCATGCTCTTCCCAATAAAATTTATATCAAGTTGTCAAAACCTTTTTTTTAATCAAAATAAATCCTGACACATGTTTAATCAAACAAAATAAAATATAAAAGCAAGATGAATGAGAATGTCAGAAAAGTGACAATGAGAATGTCAGAAAAGTGACATTCTCATTCACTTTACCAACTCTTTGCATTAAATGACAATTCAGATGCTTCCAAAGAGTATTAGCCATGCTATGTTAGCTTTTCTTCAAGCATTCCACTTCAAACATTTTGACTCTACTTTATAGACTGAGTTGTGGTCAGGATTTATGATTCATGACCTCTTTGAGATACAAAATTGGGAAATAGACCATCACTCACTGCAAGCAGGCCAAACTGGGATTGATTTTCTGTTAATGTGTAATTTCTGATTCGTAGAGCTGATTATCAGGTCTAGGATGGCATCATGAAAATTCTTTTGATATGTTAGGGACAAACTATGGCACAATTCTTATGAGAACATAAAAGCAATGGCAAAGACTGACTTCAGGCTATGCTTTATAGAAACAATCAGCAGAGATTGTATCTATGTCTTTGTACATCAGTGCATTCCACAGAGATGTGATGTGTCACTTTCTTAGCATCACTGCTTATGCTTATTGACTCATTTTCATACAAAGAATTCATAGTTCTTGCACACAGCACTTTCACATCATCTAGCAGCATTAACCGCAAAGTATGGTACTATCAACCTATCACCTCTAATGGGAACAAAAGGTCAGCCCTTAATTATTCATTCGGGATGTCAAACAATGCTTGCCGGCTGTTATTTAGGGTGAGGGAGACCCATATGAATAATTCAAGTGCAGGATTCGCTTTCCTTCGAAGAGTGGCACTGTGGTTCAGATGTTTGTGAGAGTCTTATCTCCGTGCAGGAGGCCTCTGTCATTCCTGAGCTGACCTTGGCTGTCACTGCAGCAGCAACATGGGTGGCACAGAAGGTGGCAGGGACGCTTGTTCTTCCCGTATCTGCAGGCCTCCTCCACACTGTGAGAGTGAGTAGGAAGGACTACAGGGAGCAGGCTGTCTAAGCTCCCTCAGTGTCTGTTTACAGTACACTATGTGCCACGCTGTGCGGAGCCAGTGCCAATGCATTTAAAAAAAGCAGATTACTCTTTAACAATGAGTTATTCTGCTTTTCACCCGAGGTACGTTTCTGTTTTGGTACACTAGCCATGTCAATTGCTCTTAAGCTGCTTTCTTAAGATGTAAGGGGTGTTTATTGCAGCTGAAGAGGCAAAAGCAGATATTAATGCTATTAAAGTGCATTAAACTGAAGAATGCTGTAATGTGAGTCACTTCCATGAAAGGATTAGGGGGAGGTGGCATGGAGAGGATTCTGAGTAAGGAGAGAAAGTGAAAATGTTCATCTTGTTATGTGAGATGCAGGAGGGAAAGTGAGGGACAGATGAAACAGAGAGTGAGAAAAGTGTGTGTGTGTGTGTGTGAGAGAGAACATTTATGCCAACTCGAATATCTCTGAACAATAACAGAAGCACGTACACAGATACAGAGCACGTCTATCAAGCAACGGATGGCAAGCAGCCCAGAGAAAATCAAATGAGAAACATGTTTGTCATTGTAAATCCAATCAGCAGAATGATCCTATCCTCCTATGGCCACTATCTCACTGCTGTTTGTACTGTAGCACTCAGTGTAAGCGGAGGGGATCATCAGACCTGTGACTCCTCTGCAGTTATAGATAAAATACCTTAATCAATAGTTGTTGATGGGGACACTTAAGAGTGCATCTGCAATCAGGGATTTTCCACTGAATCCAGTGCGATCTTTTTTTTACAAGTGTCATTAAATTTAAGGTATCATTTTGAAAAGGGTTAGGTCTATAAATGGTTTATCCTTGGGCAATGATTGAAACCACAATAAAAGCAGCAGAGATCTAATTACACCATGCAGTCCTGTGACTACTGGTAAATCACTGATTTCTTGTCTTTCTGGATGTCTTAAATACAATATAGTAATTGCTCAAGCATTTTAGTGAAGAACATGAAAAAAGGTTCTAAATCTTGATTAGGGAGTATCGGTGAAGGCCGTTATGTTCCACGTTATAAGTGCACAAATACCTGTCGCCTGGAAATCAAATCCATAAAGAAGACAGGCTGATGAATTGAAAACAGAATATTATTTGGGGGCAGGGATGCTCAGGGGTTGGCTTATGATCTCAGTATTTCTCTGAGAGTCACTGCCCTTGTTGCTACCACACTATGTGCAGAGAAGTGACAGTGCTCATTTATCTTGGAGCAGAAAAAAACAGTTGAGGAGAAGCAGTTTCATCTGGGGTTTTCTGTAAAAGTTTGGAGGACGTGGATTAACTCATAGAACCCCAGGGGTTAGAAGCAGCCTCTTGTCCTGGGCTGACAAGGTTACTGTTTCAGAGGCTGATATCGAGGCAGTTGCTCTTTGAGGTCAAAGACAGCATGGTGCCTGGAAGTCCATGGAAGGACATGGCCATACTTGCTGCCAGCACCTCACCACACCACAGGGCACCTAAGATGTTAACCCTTCTGGAACCAGGTTGCAGCTCAGGCCAGAGTTTTGCAGCTTGAGTTAATTCCACAAATCTTACTCTCCAAGAACTTCATTTAAGACTTGACAACGCATTCAAGCCTTCATTTGTTACGTGGGTCGATTAAAAAGAATTGAAATCAGTGATTAAAACTTAAAGAACTTCTATATAATTTAGATTGTGAAAAGTTTTGGAATTGCTTATAAAAAGTATATAAAAATAAGCTGCAGGTCCATGCAAGGAAAGACTTTGTAAATTATCAATAGTGTGCTGATTAAATGCATTAAATCATTTCATCAGCCTCCCATAACATTCTTTCACTATTCACAATGTCTTAAATACAATTCAAATCCCTTTAATCAGCACCTACTTCACACAGCTCTTTTTGAAATATTGTATTCATAGGGCAACAATAGCAATCATTTCAATGTAACCAGACTTTGTTAAGTTGGCTGAAAGATATTCCTTTGAATTACGTAAAAATCCGGTGTAATTTTTAAATAATGTATACGGATTGATTGTTTGTGATCAGATGGCTTTTTATAAGGTACAGTATATAAGTGCAGTTCACTTTATATTTTCTATTTAGACCACATTTCTTAGTAGCTTAGTGATTAATTATGTACATTGTTCATCACACGATGATCCTACAATAGACCATATGGTGGCTGTGTTATGTGAGATTTAGTTTTGTTGAGATTTAGCAGAATATTAATCATCAAAAAGGAAAAGGAAAAAGTTCCCTACATCCTCTCAAGAATTATTACCAAATTAGTCAATACAGCATGGCAGTGTTATATTACTTTAATGAATGGACAAGGCCATCATTTTTAGGGTGCATTTGCTACAAATTCACTGTTGACACAATACATTTTAATATGATTTGTTAGAGGTAAATCCTTCTATTGTCAGATATTATCTGGTGTTTTAGAGTTTCATTTACATTGAACTGTTTATTATTCAGTCCTTGAATTCCTGCTTTAATTGAGTCAATACAAACACATCTACCTTGATTGTTATTTAATGTTTATTGTTAAGTGATTAATTCCTGCACTGCCATAATTACATCCACCCTCATAAAAGAAAATGAATCCCATTTTTGTTATTTTTTCTCTCCATATGATTAAACAAGAACCACAGGCAAAGGGTCGCTCATTCAATTAGACTTTCATTTACCACATTTAATTACCCACACTCTCTGCCCTCTTTGACCCTGCAGGATGCCTCATATGACTAATGAATGCACTTACCTGATTTCCTTGCCAGGGAAATCACATCAGTGTCCATTTCCAATCATCTGCTCAGAGGAAGGCTGTAAAATTGGTGACTGAAGATTAAAGGATTTTTTTGGGTTGGGGTGTGGTTGTGGCGTGGGATGAGTATATATTGACCAGGGCAGAGGTTTCAAGCAAGCACAGAAAGTCTCTGTGATGTTTCCAGCTGGCCACCTTACTCAAGCCAGACACTTTGATCTTCCATAATCCCATGTAGCCACAAGTAGTCACAATTCTCAGTGTGTAGCAGCTGAATCAAAACTAGGCAGAAAAGTGTTCTAGCACTGAAATCAGCAGTATTCGCTGTGGATGGTACGTAAAACTGCTAAAGGGTAAAATTTAACATCCATTACCAGCTTCACTTACTGTTTATTCTAAAGCAAAACAGCCTCAGTCCTGAAACTCTGTCCTGACAAGTTCCATACAGTCAGAATCATCACTGTCGTCATCATATGGTTCAATGAGCAAGTCTCATACATGACTGACACTGACATTCAAGATAATTGAAAGAGATACTGGAGGCCAGACAATTTGCCACAAAGACTATCTGATATTGTTTTGTTGGTGATGTTACTTAATTATAATATAAATATTATCATATAATATTATACTGCCCCAACCATCATTGCAGCTAAACAATTTCAACATTGTGATGTCATATATTAGGAAAAGATATTTTCTTATATTAAAATTTCACAACATAAGTCGTGTGGTTTTTTTTAATTGTTTAAGGTTGTATTTTGACCAGAAAGCCTTTAGTGTCCTATTCTTGGAAGACTGTGTTCTCTAAAGGCAGATTTTTTAGGTACAAATGCATATGGGTATAAATGCTCATCTTTTATCTGGCTTTTTATTACGACAATTTCAAGCAATGGTAAAATTTTAGCTAGGGCCAAATACTAAGCATCTTAAAAATTTTTTTCGATGAAACTGAAATTAAACTAGCTATTTTATTAGCTAGCTATTCATTCATTCTCTTCTACTTATCCCCATCAGGGTCAAGGGGGTGTTGGAGCCTATTGCAGGAACCATAGGTTGAGACAGCTAACTAGCATTATATAAAAAAATATCCACCCAGTTTGTGGACATGGTCTGGAATATTCCCCTAATATTATCTTAAATAGGGTTTAAAACAGACTGACTAGCTTTAGAAATGAGTCATTTTCTGGATCAGCTGATGATACCTTTTATTTAACCAGTATCATCTCTTACTTAGCTAGAAAATGTCAGTTATATAAAGTGCATTTTTTATGTGTGCAAAATATGCTCCCAACTGTATTAACTTGTTGCTTCTGCATAAAAATTCAAAAAGGAGGGCCTCTAGTAATAGCAACAGTATTATAAATGCAAAATAGAAAAATACCAGTGAAAACTGCTTGATAGTGGCCTGGAAGATTTTCTCAAAGACTATATTGGCACTTACCAATGCTAATATTATACACATCATTGATGTGCAGCATCAAATCATACTAGTTATTGCCACAGGGCTGCTGTGCTTTAAATCACATCTTTTATTCAGCTGCATATGCTACATGCCTTCAAAGAAGCAGTGTATTTACTTTGAGCAAAATACACAAGACATTAAGAATTACGTCAGTCTTGAAAGGTTAAAAACTAAAAGAATTCACCTCCTTAATACCTGCAAAAGAGCTCCTTAGGAAAACTTTAATAAAAAGGAGAGACACAGAGTTCATTACACTGTAGCTGCACATGATTGTCTGTCAGCTCCCTCTTTGACTTAATGAAAAGTTATGGCAAGTGAGTGACTTTATGAAGTGGTTTAAAGGAGTTCTTTAGCTCAACAAAAACTGCATGTTTTGCTCTCTTGTATAATTGGCATGTAAATAATTATGACTTGGAGTCCTGACAAAGTAAAAGTACTTAAAAACTGGCCTTAGAATCTGAGGAAATATGCAATGCTAAATTCAAATAGCTTTTTGCCATACGACAAATGTAGGCAGAATCAACCAGCTGTAGGCAGGATTATTTGCAGGATTTGTGGCCACGTTGTTTTTATATGTGATTTCTTCCAACAATTTTAAAATGAAAAAGACTTTAAGCTCACGTTTTGTATGGGTGTACAGTTGGAGTGCTCTAATTCTGAAGTATTATGGCTAACAGATAAATTGGATTAAATTTGGGTATGAGTCATTAGCTTTCAGCCATGTTGTTTCTTAATGAACTTATTTAGTAAAATTAAACTGTTGTCTTTTTTTTATATACACTTGCTGGGTAGCACATTAAGTAGTGGAGTATTATTGCCTCAACATAACTGCTTTGCATTAAATTTTAAAGAGGGGCTCCTATTAATATTTAAGATTAAGCATTCAAGCAATAGTGTCTGACTATAAGCTCAGAGTGGATGTCTTTTAAAAAACTAAAGTTAACCCTTGTCTTCGCTGTTTCATACAAATAAAGATTAATTTATGGGGTCATTAAAAATTTACATTCCCATTCTACTCCTATTAATCAGTTCCTAATCGGATCTGAGGTGACTGCACATAGGCTATTTAAGCCTGGAATTATAGCAGGTGCTACAAACGACACTCCAGGGAACAAGGTTGGCCAAGAAATCACATTCAAAGTCATTCTGTATTACCATTTAATATTTCCTGTAAAATAGTTAAACTCGAATCAGGCTGTATATATTTGTTATTGTTATTTGTTATATATTAAGTTTAAGTATACATTGTACTGCAGAGACACAGAGTTTTGACTTGTGTCTGAAGTCAGGTTTCTCAATAAACATACACAAGTCGTACACTTGGTGAAATGCTCATCAAGTAAACTCACTGTACCTTGTGATGGAAGGAAATCATGAGTTTCTTTCACTATGAATCCACCATTTTATTCAGTTACAGTGTGTCACCAAGAGGTGGTGCTTTCACTGCAAAAACGTTGATGTATAGTTTCAGATTGTTTTGATAGCTTGCAAAATAGATTGATCCAAATCTAGAGTGAATTTGAGCAGTTGATCTTTTCTTTTTTTTTTCTTTTTTTCAGATCGCTAAAACTATTTCAGCAAACATTCCTTTTTTCCTTCATTTTAATCTAATCCAATGAAGAAATCTTTTCAAACTACAGTATTGTGCAAGAATGCAGAACCATCTCTTATTTCTTTATATTTTGTTTTTTGTTCATAAGAAGCCAGTGGTCCTGGTAATTTTTAAAGTGGTCTTCAGCAATACTTTTCCAGGCTTTCTCTAGGTCTAGGTCAACATTAACTGTTTTTTCACTCATTTTCAGTCCTGTAATGGTTGGAACAAAGATTCATAGGTCACTTAACACTGACCTATCATCATTCACACATAACCACCCCGCCTCCATCTCAAGGAATGAACATTGTTCAGTTCTTAGCAAAGAACTCATTTTAAATTATCATCAAGTCATGCCCACTAATATATGGCAGCATGTTCATTAATGTGTGTTACTAACATTAGTTTACGCTGGGAAAAAATTGTTATCTTTACAGGGACTCATGACAGAATCTAATAAAAGGCAGTTTGACAGAAAGTCTCCAAACCAGTCTGACTAGTGCGCATGCTTTCATTTTGTCAAAACCATATATCACACCTACACAAGTGATACTGGTCCCTGTCATAACCTCCTTTACGGAGCAAAATTAACATCAGCATTTTTCTTTTTTCCCCCTTTTTATTGATCTCTTAATGTATTTTAAGTTGGTCATTTAAAAGTAGTAGGCCGTTTAATTTAAGGCCTTGTGAAAATAACTTTTCAAAAAATTATTTATTAATTTATTTTTCATTAAACAAGAAGGGAGAGTTTTTTTGCACTGGTATGTCAAGAAAACAGCTGAAGTGGGGGTGTCATTACAAAATGAGACTTCACAGGAAACCAGAACTCTTTTTGAGAGACTGCTGTTATTAGTATATGACCGCACTGTTCCAGGGTATTGTGATTTCCCTTTTTGAATTAAATCATGCTTTTCGTGGAAGGCTTTAGTGTAAATATCCTCCTCTGACCATAAAGCAATCCTGTTCAAAGCTCTTTGGATTTAATATAGTCTTCTTCTTCTTCTTCTTCTTCTTCTTCTTTCTGTTTTATCAGAATTCTGCTAAATCAATAAACGGCCAGTATACAGTATGCAGTAAGCATAAAGTATAACATAATATACTGAATGTGAATTTGACGGCCACAGATGTGCATCTACCAACATGTGGTAAGTTAAGACACATCACCAGGAAGGCAATACTAAGCCTGCAGCCTGTTTTCATTGGGTCAGAGGTTCAAACATGAGCAGTATCATAGAGAATATGAAACAAACAGGCAGGTAACAAAATCAAGTTTGTGATCAAGTAGGTGTGGGTTTGAGTTCTTGATGCAGTTGGAAAGGTTTGGTCACGGAAAGGGAATAAGTAATGCTTTCTGAACCTATGCCCACAATGGCAGAGGTGTAACAGCTCTCAGAGAGAACATCTGCAGCCTCGTATAGTTGACTGAGACAGGCTGTGCTTTAAGTAAGCATTCCTTCACCCAATAAAACTGGCAGATTTCACAAAGCAAATAAGCAAAAAAAAAAGGCATTTTTAATCAATACAAAAAACAACACCCAAATAATGAACATATGTCTACTTTTTGTTCCCTGCCACATTATTTAGTTAACAAACACACACACCCACCCACACACACACACACACACACACACACACACACACACACACACACACACACACACA
>NW_005187426.1:2393164-2395074 GCF_000239375.1 Pundamilia nyererei
CTAATTAGCTGAACTTTACAGTAAAATACAGGAACTGTTCCTCAACAGCTTACTCCTACTTAATGAAAAAGTTAGAATACATTAGGAGATCAAAAAAAGAAATATGCTGATGTGGCTTTCCTAACATTAAAATCATATGTAGTCAGATATGTGCCAAAAGACATGTTAAAACAGTGGAGTGAGCTGGCAGCAATCGAGTTTGCTCTTGATATCTATCGTTGTGACAGGTACAGTGGATTAATACAAGCACTGTCATGGTCAAAAACCCAAAATCCAGACTTTTGCATTTTTGGGGTATTATATTCTTATTTGTTATCAGATCTTCTGTTTGCTTCTTAGTATGTTTTTGCATCGCATCCTTGTCTTAGTTTTTTTTTCTGTTCCTGTTTATTCCCATTACTATTTTACTTAGGGTTTATTTTGTATAGACTTGTGTTATTTACCCTTGTATTCTTCTGTGTCAAGTTAAGTGTGTTAGTGTCTTATCTCTGTTTGCTGTGTAGTGCATCCATTTCTGCTTTATCCTGTCTCCAGGGTCTGCTTTTGGGTCTTTTTTTTTCTTCTGTTGCTTATGACAGGGACTAACTGCAAACCCTACTTTGCAGTTCTACTTGTGTAGGTGTAAAAATGAAAACATGCACACTAGTCAGACTAGTTTGGAAACGTTTCCTGTCACACAGGTTTTTATCACATTCTGCTAACAATTGCATTTTTGTTCCCACCTAAACTGATTTTAGAAACACAAATTGATGAACACACTGCCATATATTAGTTGTATATTAGTGTGTGCCATACTTACTCCTTACTTCTGTCATAGTGTTACATATAACTGGCCTTGCTGCTTCTGACAAACTGTTCCCAAATATTCCAAACATGTAACAGGTAGTTTGTTTGCATGACACTAGCGGCTGATCATTACATGCAATTTGCATGAAAACCTGCAACACCAAGTATTACAACATGTATCTACTTTTTTTCTTTCTGTCTCTGTTTTACCCCAGTCTCCCAAACATTTTAGCAGGTAAGTTTCTAATTAGCTGAAATTTACAATGAAATGTAGGACCTATTCATAGGCACTCCTCCTCTTTTCACTGAGGATAATTTCAATTAGTTAAGGCAAGGCAAGGGAAGTTTATTTATATAGCACAATTCAACAGCAAGGTGATTCAAAGTGCTTTATAGAGACATTAAAAAACAAAAACAAATAAAAAGCATGATTTAAAATGGAAACTGACTTTGTTATTGTCCTAATGTGTTTTTCTAAGTTTAGGTCTACATCCATCACTACACCCAAATTTTTTGCCTTGTTGGTGGTTTTTAGGTGTATAGATTGAAGTTCTCTGGTGACCTGTAATCATTTTTCTTTGGCTCCAAAGACTATTACTTCAGTTTTGTTTTTGTTTAGCTGGAGAAAATTGTGGCGCAACCAGTCATTAATTTCCTCAATGCATTTACCAAGAGCCTGTAAAGGGCCTCGATCTCAGATGATTTGTGTGTCATCTGCATAGCTATGATAGTTTATTTTGTTGTTCTTTATCATCTGTGCTAGTGGGAGCATGTAAATGTTAAACAGAAGGGGTCCCAAGATGGAACCTTGTGGAACTCCACATGTGATACTTGTCTGCTCAGATGTGAAGTTACCTATTGATACAAAGTATTTCCTGTTTTCTAAGTATGTTTTGAACCAGTTTAGTACAGTTCCTGAAAGACCTGCTCAGTTCTCCAGTCGTTTGAGTAATATGTTGTGGTCAGCTGTATCGCATGCTGCACTGAGATCCAGTAAAACTAAGACTGACATTTTTCCACTGTCTGTATTCAGACATATGTCATTAAACACTTTGGTCAGAGCAGTTTCAGTGTTGTGGTTCTGTCTAAAACCTGACTGGAAGGTATCATAGCAGTTATTCTGT
>NW_005187426.1:2396016-2397197 GCF_000239375.1 Pundamilia nyererei
GTCGATCGAGGACGCTGAAGATATCTACCTATTCGGAACCATGATAACAAGGTTCTTGCTGATTGGAGCTGGCTTGGCCCTGGCTTATTGGAGGATTAAGAAAGCGGAACCGGCTGTTCAAACCCCCCCAAGGCTGCCCGCTGGGATTGAAACGATGGGACGAGGTGCAGCTTCTCAGAAAGGGCTCACTGAATGCAGCATGGTTAAGAGCTTGGAGGCGCTAACGGCTGCAGTGAAGGCTCAGAATAACACCCCTGAGCGTATATTGGATTACATCAGGGAAGAATCCACTCGGAACAACACCTCTGGGCGGAAGCTGGATTACATCGCGGATCAGTTGGCTGCGGTTGTGAGGTCTCAGAATCTGCTCTGTGAGCAAAAGACTGAAAAGACCACAGAATTGAAGGTAAATAACATCATGGAGAAACTCGCAGCTATCCAACGGGAGATTGAGAGACCAGTGTCGGTGTCGGAGTGTTAAAAACAGCTTGAAATTCTCATGGGTTGTTTGTAAAAGAAAAATCACCATTATGATGCGGCAACCCCTTCGGCGCCAGCTGTGGGCTCAAGGCCGGAGCCGAACAAAAACTCCCTGATAGCGACTGTGTCGAGTCTGTTCCTTCCCATTCCATGCAAGGCCACCTGGTTTGGCTGGTAGACTGTTTACTTAGCCTGGCAGGGCGAAGGACACTGTCTGAGCTGAACTATGGACACGCACAGACATGCACTTACACTGATAAGCACACACTCATCCCCCTCCCTTTCCAAATGCCTCCGATGCTTGTTTCCTGTGGGTGAACACGGCGGGTCTATGTGCACTGGAATGGTAGCGCTGTGCAGGGCGGCTACTGTGTTCGCTTCGGATTACTCCTCACCCCCCACCCAATCCTGTGGCTTGTCATGTCTTTCACAATGTTGTGCTGTGGACATTTATGTGCTTTTTGTGCAGAGGAGTTTGTTTGTTTCCTGTTCTCATGCTGTGCTACCATGGAATCACAGCATGAGTAGAGGTCTCTTTTTTCCCTCTTGTACTTTCCCATTGTAGTGTACATTTCAGTGTTTTTCTGTAACGCTACCGATCTCCGACTTGTATCCCCATGTAATGTCTGTGTTGTGTGTGTAAGGTCGGGGGTTATTCACCACACTGCAGGGCAACCTGCATGTGGTGAATAAAGCTTTGA
>NW_005187426.1:2397949-2399766 GCF_000239375.1 Pundamilia nyererei
CTAGGATTTCTCATGAAAGAGATTAAAATAAATTATAAAGACAACATTATTGTTTTGAATATGCACTCTCACACCCTAATATTTTGCTTCAAGCTTTTGTCATGTAATTGTAGCCTATGCACTTTGTTGATCAACTTGTGCTTGCTTACCAGTATTATGAAATTAAACGTCATTCACATTACCTATTACATCACCAACCTTCTAGTTTATTTTGACTTAATTATTAAATCTCTAGACTGGTTAAATGTTTTCCTATGAAGATGTGAAAGAAAGGAAAATCAATGTTTTGGTGTCAGTTCTGTGAGTGCATCTTTAAATTGCAATAGTTAATTGTTAGTGACAAGACAAACAGCAATCAGGCTACATGTCATCAAATATGACATGATATAGACAGGTAAAACTAACGAGCAGTGTTGCAGGCAGAGACATGGTGAATAGAATGCAAAATTTGACAGTGTAGTAGGAACAGATGTCCAAATTAGTTGTGTTGCTTGTGGAAAGTGAAATTCCTATGTGTGTGAATTGTTGTAGCCTTTCTGTTCAACAGATCACTTAAATTTGACTTTGAACCAAAACAAATGAAAGGCAGCTGGGAGTAGACGCGGCAGAGTGTATCACTCCTGTCCAGTATGAAGTTTTGCATCCACTAACTGCAGCTCATAACCTCGCTGCGAAGTAATCCAGCTCCACTGGCATCAAAGCAACAACAACAGCAGCTGCTACCACTTTGAAGAGCTCAAGCCCACTTAATGAGTCTGGTCAGGTGAATTCAGTAATAGCAACATAATAGCTATTAGCTTGTTTTATGTCTTAAGTACTGTCTGTCAGCATGAAAGAATAAAAAGGCAAGTCAGTGTAATAGAAATTTGATTGATTTTCCCTCAGTGGTTTATTCAGCAATCTTTTAACTCCCTCTAGCTACTACAGGTCAATAAAAAAGGCATTGTGTATATTTGACCATTTGAAATATTATAGATTCACATCAAATCCAATTGAGATGTTTTCATTTTTAATGTCATACTCTACTTGTTTTAGGAAATAACTGAAACTACACATGTACAGTAAACTTGCAATATGTTCTGGAACATTTGACTGTCCTGGCTTTTTTTTCTCCAAACAAAGCCACAAAACAAAACTTTAAATTAAAAAAAGATTAAGCATAGACACCCCCCCGGCTTGCACGGACATCAGAATCTTTTCTGAAACTTCTCAAATGAACTACAGCAGGCATTCATGAACACCAGTGCAAGATGTACATAAAATCCAGCTGCCAAAAGGTTATGGGAAACAAAACGTGTGTGATTAGCTGAAATATTGACATGCTACTCCCTTACTGTACTTGAGTTAGAAGCTAAACTTGTCTCTCCTCAAAGCAAATATTTACTTAAGTATTAAAATGTGGAAATTGGCTAGTCATAGTTGCGAGTAGAAGCAAAAGTGAACCATACTTAATAACCTATCTAGTCCTATCTAAATGTGTTATGCAGACAAATTCATAACACAGTTCTTTTAGAGACAAATTAGGTCCTATCCAGTAAAATTAAACACTGGAAACAAACTCCCCTTCTTCAAAAATTTCCAGAGAAAGAATCTTAAAGTGATAGAAATGTATTTCTGGCAAAACAACTTTACCTGACAGTCAACAGATTCCTCTTCTTCTCCTTCTTCTTCTGAACCTATGGCTTCTGCTGTTAGTATGAATTCAATTCTACTAATTGTGAAATCATCAAATCAAATTTTTCACCAGATCTTCTCTTGCTAGCAGTAATGACTATGATTATATGCAACAAAATGGGATCATTTTCAAATTGGTTCAC
>NW_005187426.1:2399786-2401411 GCF_000239375.1 Pundamilia nyererei
TTGTTTTATACTGTCTAGCAACCACACATATAGAGAATTCTATATTCATTCATTTACACAACTAAGAATTGTAACATTATGCATGCACATAATTCTTATTTTTCGGCAGATTTACATGCTATATCCAATTTCTGCAGTGAGGAACACTACTGTTTTAATCCAAAGCTTCAATAATTTGACATTCATTATTTTTGCTTTCTTAATTCCAGTCCATTTGCTATACTCCCTGCAATATTGTCACTTGAGCCCCCCGCATGACATGCCAATATAAACCAACTACCCTTAAGTACCAGTGCATTATTAAGCTCTCCAGTACTATGTTGTACCAGCACAAGAAAAGTCATCACTTTGCGACGGCCCTGGTTCTGCATGTATCATCTGCAGGTCTTTTCATATGTCTAGCATAGAAAAAAAAAACAGTTTAAAAAAAGAGTCATTAAAAAAATGTAAACCCAGGCTACAAAACAGCTTAAAAAGTGACACACACACATGCATTACCTGTTCCTAGGACTGTGATCTCCGATGTTGTTCCTGGGATCTGCTGGAGCCACTCGCATAGCTTGAGAGTCGCCACACCTAGTGCTCCGATTACCACCGGGGCCACTGTTACCTTCACCCTCCTCATCTTCTCAAGCTCTTCTCTTAGCCCTTGGCATTTTTCAAGCTTCTCGTGTTCCTCCTTCATGATATTGCTGCCATTTACCATTTACCATTCAGAACCACTACATCTATTTCTACGACCGCCTTCTTCTGTTTGTCTACCACTACTACTACTATGATTGGTTAGCCACCACCATTTTGCCCATCTGTATCTGGAAGTCCCACAGGATCTTAGCTTGGTTATTCTCCAGTACCCTTGGGGGCATCTCCCATTTTGACCTAGGGACTTCCATGCCATATTCGGCACAGATGTTTCTGTACACTATGCCGGCCACTTGGTTATGGCGTTCCATGTATGCCCTGCCTGCAAGCATCTTGGACCCTGCTGTTATGTGCTGGATTGTCTCAGGGGCTTCTTTACACACCCTGCACCTGGGGTCTTGCCTGGTGTGATAGACCCCAGCCTCTAAGGATCCTGTGCTCAGAGCTTGTTCCTGTGCTGCCATGATTAGTGCCTCTGTGCTGTCTTTCAATCCAGCTTTGTTCAGCCACTGGTAGGATTTCTGGATGTCAGCAACCTCCTCTATCTGCTGGTGGTACATACCCTGCACGGGCCTGTCCTTCCATGATGGCTCCTCCTCTTCCCCCTCTTTCTTGGGTTTCTGCTGCCTGAGGAATTCACTGAGCACGCTAGTTGGGGCCATGTTCCTGATGTATTTGTGGATGTTTGTTGCCTCATCCTGGACCATGGTGTTGACACTCACTAGTCCCCAGCCTCCTTCCTTCTGCTTAGCATACAGCCTCAGGGTGTTGGACTCGGGGTGAAACCCTTCATGCATGGCCAGAAGCTTCCTTGTCTTGATGTCAGTGGCTTCTACCTCCTCCTTTGGCCAGCTTATTATTCCAGCAGGGTACCTGATCACGGGCAGGGCATAAGTGTTGATAGCTCGGATCTTGTTCTTACCGTTCAGCTGACTCCTCAGGACTTGCCTGACCCTCTGCAGGTACTTGGTGGTTGCAGCTTT
>NW_005187426.1:2410697-2426615 GCF_000239375.1 Pundamilia nyererei
TTTTTTTTGTTTGTTTTATTATGTCTGAAATAAATAAAGATACAAATACAAATACAAAGGAAGTGCTGTCCAACAGTGTAACCACAAGTCACAACAAAATATGAAACAGCTTAGAAATCAATTTCAAGTTTGTCAGCCTGTTTAACAAAAAAAATCTAATGAATAAATAAATCAGTATCTGAGCAGAGCAGTTAGTTCAAAACTTTTGCATGTAAATTCAATTATTAATACAGTACCAGTTCCATGTACAATACAAGATTGCAGCCGCTGTTTTTGAGTTATTTATTTTCTGTCTCTATTTTCTTTCTCACATGTGTGATGCACATGAGGCATTGATGTGGACATGTATTAAGAGCAGTTCTAGTTCAGCTCTGAAATTAAGTGTCCGATGATATTTTTAGAGGATAACTCTAAATAAGGGCACGTGCTGAATGATGAGCACTGCAATCCATGTAAGAGGAAGAAAGCCACCAGAGCTACGTGTGAGCAGAATATAAATACATAGTGGTAATGTTCTTTACACTTGTTGCATGTTTGTATTGTATCTCATCAAGTGATCAATGTCTGTGATGCTCTGTTTGAAAATGCTACCTTGGTATTTCAGTCTGAAAAGGGCATCTAGAACAAGAAGGGCACGGTGTCCTGGATCTGAATACCGTGTGCTTTTTATACCATAGTAACACTTGCTTAAGAGTTCTATCTTGTCTGGAGCCAGTGTTACAATTAAAGACTAACATTCATGTAAATGTTAACCAATTAATTCGAATGTTTTGAGTCTTATTTTTAGTTTACATATTTTTCACTAATTCACTAATTAAAATGTGTGACAAGTAGTACTGCACTAAAAAGTCCAGCACAACTGCACCTCCAATTATAAACTCAATAATAAACAAATATACATCAATAAAGAACACGCTGGAGTAACAGAATGATTTTGTTAGGATGCCTGGGTCGTCGACCCAGGGTTTTTGAGTTTATAATATTATGTATACTTCCTAGTTTTTGGTTTCTTTGAGTTCTGTTTTATGGCTTAGGTTTCTGTCTTCTTTAGTTGCTCTGTCTCCCCTACCACCTGCATCCCCTTGTCTAGTTTGCGTCTATGTGTATCCTTAGTTCCTATATCCCCGTGTTCAGTCAGTGTTTGTGTCTGCCCTGTTCCCACGTCTCTGTTCCCTTTGTTTTAGTGCCTGCCCGTGAGTCTGTGTTATGTTTCCTGTTTTACTTTGAAAGTCCATGTGTGATGTTAATGTGTCTGGTTTTGCTTCCTCTTGTCTCGTTAGGCCTGATTTGCCCCAGCTGTGTTTCCCTCCTGTTACCCATTCCCTGATTGCTCCCTCTGTGTATTTAAGCCCTGTGTTTCTTGGTGTCTGTGTCGCGATCTACTGTTTACCAAGCTGTGTGTTCTGTCAGTCCTCCGGTATTAGTTTATTTTTTGATCGTTTCCAGTTATGTTATATTTGAGTTTAACATTAAAACGGTTTTTGAGTTTACATCTGTCTCTGGAGTCTGCACCTTGGGTCCTTTTCCTGTTTGCACACAGCCGCACCTAACAGATTTTTTAAAATGAATTACAATGCAATATATACCGATGTATACCCGCAGGTCTAATCCCTTCTCCACTACTTCCCTACTGATCTTAGAGCCACAGTTGCTACTCATTTACCATGTTTAGCCTTTAATTGGCACAAGTATGTCTACCTGGATAAAAAGCATCCACTTCGAAGTGTCTGCACAGAGTGAGCAGCTTTCAAAATGTAAAAGACACCATGGGTACCAAGAAAAAGCTCAACCACGTACATCCTGTAGATACAAATTTATCCTTCATGTAGTTTCTTTAGTGAACAATGTTTTCAGCTCTCAGTGAAATTATTCAATAATGCTATAATAACAGGACAATTCAAATGCATGTCCCTGTATTAATTGCTTTCATGTTTATCTGTTATTCTTTGCTGAGCAACAAAAGGGGCCTTGGAAGATGCACCGTTTTATGAAATACATGCAATTGGATTCCTTTATTACAAAATGTAAGAGGCAAAATCTACATCAACCTGGACCAGAACCACAGCTTTTGAACTAGATGGTTTATATCTGACATTTAAATTATTTTTTTCTTTTTAGTATTTGGATTCTTAGTAGTGATGGGAATTCCGGCTCTTTTTAGAGAACCGGCTCTTTCGGCTCCCAACCGGCTCTTCAGGTTGTTTTGTTGCTTTAATTAATTTATTATTAACAACAATATAAAATTATGCACAAAAGAAATTACTAATGTAAAACCATGGTTTTATTTATATATGTTTGTACGTGCTTCAGAGTTTGTACGTGTTTTGACGTTTGTACGTGCTTTGTCTCTTGGGGCCACCGCAAATATACTTTTATTTATTCACTCCACATAAAATGTAACAAACAAAGTATAAAATACAAAAACCAACAATTTACATTTCAACTTTTAACTATTTAAATTTTCAGCTTTTTCCTTTGAAACAAATTTAAAGTGAAACTACACAAAACACTACAAACCACAACACAATGAAATATAAATTAAAATATGCAAAACAAAAAAGAAGATGCACATTCTCTGTCATATAGGCCTGGGATGATTTTTTTGGGAGAGTATTTTCCTGCTTGGAATTGCATACATAGGATTCACTGCATGAAGAAACGTTCTGAATCCTTAATCATCCGCAACTGAAAATAGTTGTGGATGATTACTATACCTTTCTAATGTGATGACGTTGTCTCTTGTTGTCCCTGGCTCTCTTTCTCTCTCTTTCCCTCCCACTCTGTTCCTGTGCCACTGCGAGTGTAACTACCGCCCCTTCCCCCCCCCCTGCTCAGCGCAAGCACAAGGCTCACTGCGGAGTGAAGCGTAAAGAAGTGCGAGAGAGAGGGTGAGAGAAAGAAGAAAAAAAAACACGGCTCCCAATAAGGAGCCAGCTCGCGTTGTTCACTTCAAAGAGTCGGCTCTAAGAGCCGTGTCGTTTGCGACCGACCCATCACTAATTCTTAGGGCATCATTTGGACATGTGCTGCAAAATTGCTTTATATCCAGACTTTACTAACTGTACTGCCACAATACCAAAAGTATAAAAGAAGAAATCTGCAGAGACAGATATTTGAAGGCTTCCTTTGCACAAACTGCACTCTCATAATATAATTTTTAGAAACCTCTACCTGTCTGTTAAAGAAGAATCAGGATTTTTTTAAAACTTGCTACAATCTCAGTTAAAATCTGGCCTTTGATCACAACATTAACTAGTTGTGCATATGCACACATGCGGCCAGTGTTTTGTATTAAGGTTGTGCTTTGTTTTATGTTGTTTATTTTAGATACTTAGTTTTACAACATTACAATTAAAAATTGTTTAAAAAAAAAACTATTATTATTTTTATGGTCATTTAAGGGAGTGGTGTTGGTAATTAGCTTTGGTTAGAACTTGGTTGATTTGTACCTCTCCCTGTCATGGTCCTGGTTTGTTGTTTGTTTTGCTTTTTTTTTTTCTTTTGTTTATTAGTGTTAACATTTTTCTCTTGTGTTTTCTTGTTTTTGCATCTCTTTGATTGTTTGTATTAGTCTCTACCAATAGCAGGCTCTTTGCATGGCCAGTGTTTGTGCCTCCATTATGTTTCCCTCCTTTCATCTGTGTTTAATTGTTTTTTACCTGTGTCAGAATTTCCTTGTGTGTGTATGTATTGTCATTTGGCCTCCATCTGTCTGTCTTCCTCTTTATGCTACTTTTGCACCTTTTTGAATTCCTATTTTAATTTTTACTTCGTGCTTAATTTAATTGCAGTGTCCTGCATTTCAATTCAGTCACTTAAATTGATTAAATATAATTCCAAACTTTGTTTAATAACCGTGTCCTAAAATTCTATAAAGCAGTCACTCCATATCTTTTATTGCAAATGTATGAAAAAAGAAAAAAATTATTTTCCAATCATAAAAAGAATGAAGACAAGAAGAAGAGAAAAATATACAAAAACATTAAGATGCCAATTAAAGATGTAGACATTTTTTGGGTTTTTTTGACTAGTTTGGTAATCATTTTACAGTTGTGTACAACTTCTCTCACCAACCAAGACAACAATTTAACACTTTGACGTAGCTAAAAACAACTTTCTCTAACACAGTAGTACAGTAGCATGTGATCTGCTTCACTGAGATAATGAAAGCAACTGAAAATAGCACATTTCTATCAAAACCCTTTGCAGTCAAAAAAGCGTGAACCATTAATGGCAGCAGATTATTAGAGCTGGAAAAAGGGCTCTTCTCTCAGAATGTTGAGAAAAGTAATTAAAGTAGAAGCAAGTTTTTCCGAGGAGGATTTGGAAGACTCCAAAGAAAAGACATATTTTCAATAATATCAAAACCATAATGGCTTACCTAAGCAGTATCCTGTCCTGTATATGGAAAGATTCTGGATTAGTTTCTCTTAGAATTTCCTGTTTCCAGATTCAATTTTACTTATGATCCTCAGTGTATTTCCAACTAAATGTATATTTACATGCATCATATTTTATGCAGGGTAAAATATGGACTATTTAATTGTTTATAATCCAATCAGCTTTTAGAACAATATTATTAAGAGATCACACCACTGATTATTACTCATTTTATTTAACTTAAGACACTGAGAACCACTGCAAGATCTACACAGACAAGCAGAAATATTCTTATGCGATTACTTTAAATTTCCATGCACCTCTTTGTGAGCAGGTGTGTGTTCGTTGAAATTTGTGCATCTTTCCTCTGAAACAAGTGTAATGTGCCTTGCATTGGCTAAGCTCCTGTTTGCAGTTACCATTGCAGTGATTAAAGTTGACACCTCCAATAGATCACAATCAAATTGAACAGAGCAGCATATTTATTGCATGACTTGCAAATGGCCCTATGCAGGGCATGTGAAGCTTAGTTCAAGTCAATAAGCATCACTGAGACAGAGAAGAACTCTGAAGTCCTTGTGGGCTTGGTGGTTTAAAGATGTATTATGAGTGTTTTTGTCCTCCCACTAGCTATTCATGAGGTCAGTGACTGCTAGCATATTTTAATGTGATTAATGTGGGCTATTGTAACTAAAGCATACAGTATTCATTTTACATTATTTTCAGTATACCTGCCTCCACTAATCCATATGATTCTATTATAGTTAGAAATGAGTCTCCTTGTATGTCTCCTATGTGGGACACATACAAGTATTTACACCAACGTCAAATTCAGAATCACCAGTTAACATAGCATGCATGTCATTAAGAGGAAGCTACAATGGCACAGGGATACCATGCAAACTCCACATAGAAAGTTCCCAGGCCTCTGGCTGATTCAATTCCAGGATCTCCTTGCTGTGAGGCAACAGTGCTAACCACTAGCCCACGTTGCTGCCTGGTGTCATCAATGATGAGCTAAAATTTTCCAAACACAAAGTAAAGTAATTTAAGCAAAATGGGAAAATGTCTTTTAACTGCTCATGTGCTGATTTGAAACTCTTGGACATCCCACACTGACAGAGTCAGCTGTCAAGAAACACTGAAATCCTATGCCATCCTGTCACAGAAATGGATACATATAAGTAAAAGCAGGCAATGTCAAAAAGATTATGTTACTTTGAAAGATACTTTAAAAAGAGCTGCTGTTCATCCACCTTCTGGCAAAACTCAAGAGTCTAGATTCCAGCAGCGCATACGCACACAGCACATAGTGAAACAGGAATTTACAGGATAGTTCACAGCGTACTTTTCAGCCAAAAAAATGAAGCACATAAAAACACTAGCATGGAACTTAAAAGTTGTATGACTAAAGAAAGGGAGGTGACCTTCTACGAGGAACGAGACTAGTTATAAAAAAATGGAGCATGTATAGATATTCATCTGTAAGATTAGTACAAGGCAGTGCAAAAAAACTTCACGTGACCGAAAAAAATAACTATCATTTCCATCACAGGGAACCACAATTGTTAGTTGCTACTTATGTTATCAGAAATAAAAGACATTGTCAAAAAGAACTATGAATAAACTTGTGAAACTTAATAAAATCTGATATAAACTCTATTTAAAGCATGTTTCAGCTCATTGTTGTTACATTAATTTAGGAATAGATTGATAACTAGCTGGACTTTTCTGTAACAATTCTGATATGGAAACCAGTAATCATTCTTTGTAAGATTTGTATTTTGTTGAAAGTTGTGTTAACATATCAGAAACTGAGTCTTAGGGTTACTAAGACTCAGTAGTAAAAACTGACAGTAGTAAACTGTAGACTTTAAATACTCCCCAGTGGCACAAATCATTGGCACTTTGAACTCCTGATTGTAGTTTTATGGCTTTAAAGATGAAAACATTTTAGAATGTCCCTATTTTTCTATATGACAAATATCCACCGCTTCTAATCAGTGAATTTGGGGTGCCTTGTCATTTGCTGTTGTTGGTAGAGGTTGCTCCACAGTGTTTATCAACTCTAAAGTCAATGCAGCTTTTAGAGAACTCCATGCTTCCATCTGCTGACAAGCTTTATGGAGTTACTGATTTCCTTTTCCAGCAACACTGCCCACAGTGCCAAAACTACTACCAAATGTTTTGCTGACCATGTTATTACTGTGTTTGATTTGCCAGCCAACTTGCCTGAAATGAACCACACAGAGACTCTATGATGTATTATCAACAACAGGTGAGAAACAATTGACCCGACAATGCAGATGAGCTGAGGACCACTATCAAAGCAATCTGTGCTCCAACAACACCTCAGCTGTGCAACAAGCAGATCATCTCCATGCCACACTGCACTGATGCAGTAATTTGTAGTAAGGGATTGCCAACCAAGTACTGAGTGTATAAATAAACACAATTTTCAGATATTGGGATTTCTGTATTGTAATGAATTTGAAACAAATGAGTTTATCTATTTTAATTAAATTACAGCACAAATATTTAATATTTAAATATATATATTTTTATTTAATAAACTATGCTATTAATTGCAATATACTGAAATTGTGTGTCTACTTTTGCATTGGCTGGGGTACAGTATCAGATTCCATTTTTGGTTTAGTATCCAGCTGTAACCATTGGATCATCTGTTAAAACTATCCAGGAAGGGTCCATAGAAATTCAGGCCTTATCTTGCAGACTATAAATGAATATGAGGTCACGCACTGCTAGATAATTATAAGTTGTTATTAAACCATTAAGCAATGATAGCATGGGTGAAATTGCAGTCCTCTTTGTTTGTATATTTGTCTCCTTGTGTATACATGTCTTCATTGCAAAATATAATCCTGCAAACACAGACTGCTTTGGGAGCAAGTACAAAGGTGCTATTGAGTATCTTGGCATGTGTTTACGTTTGGCAGGTTTTCTCAAAGCAGTAACTGCACAACCATGCATGGTGCATTCATCAGAACTTTAGAGGTATTTAGTGAGAATCCAGCTGAAGGACAAATACAAAGCAGGGTGCAATCCAACCCATGAGTAAAGGAGAAAAGTAGTAAGAGGACCCAGAGGCCATATGTGCCTATTTCACACGGTCTGCATTTTTTATGTACCTGTAATTCCCCATATGAATTATCAGATTGTCAGGTCATGTGGACTGAAGGTTGTTGAGCGGACTCAAACTAAAAACAGAGAGGCAGATAAGGTTTGCTGCATGTGGCAAATAGTGGAGTGTTTATTCAAAGCTTATGCATCAGATACTATTCAAAAATGGACTTTACAAATATACTTTTTTGAGATACTACACACAATAAAGTTAAAATAATAAATAACGGAAACACAACTTGTTTTTAGTGTATCATTGTTTGGGTATTTTTATATGCAGCTGGGATTTTTAGTTTGTCGTTTGGCTCCAGCTGCATCACAAATGAGCCTTCACTGGCAAAAGGCAAATTATCACAAAAAACATAGTCCAAAGCATTAACGTAAACAGTGCACAAGGAAAGACAGAAAATAGCAATCTGGTAACCGGCATGAGAACCAAGAAACATAGAGACCATAAAAAGACATTTTGACAGACAAGGGAAAGATAAGACTAGGTCTTCATAGAGGACATGTGCAGGACACAAGTGGCAACAATTAACCGCATATGAAAACAATGAAAGTGGGAAAGACAATCACTCAGGAGGGAAAAAATAAAATAAGATCATTGAAAAAAATACAAAAGCAAAGAAATTATTAAAATAAAAAGGGGAGAAACACATACCTCTACACACAATACACACAGAATACCAAAATAAAATACCAAGATGAAACAATCTAATTCTGTCAGCGCTTCACTTCATTCTGGGATTAACTCCATACGTCCATCATTGCCGCTGCAAATGATTATTGTAATGCTTGTTATTTCAGTGGTTACTCTCTAAACTTGCTTTCCCGTGTAACTTTTACCTTTTAGCAGCTAAGAAAATATAATATTATTTTCATCATTATCATATTATCTCATCATTATATTCTATGAAACAGACTGGTAAAACCAGAGAAAATGTGTGCGTCAGAAACCTCCCAAAGATCTAACAAAGCAGATGTGTATCTAGCAGATCAGAATGATGTTATATGACCTTCCTCCTGGCAATATGCAAAACTACTTTGACAATTAAAAAAAAAGGTGAGGGAGATTAATATATTCAGCACTATTGATTTACATGTGAAGCTAGGTGGGAACATGAAGAGCTAAAGGCAGTAAATCCAAGCAGGTCAAGGTTTAGTGGATGCTTGAAAAAAAAAAAAAACAACAACTGAGGTTTAATGAATTCTTGATTGCATCCATTGGGGGGCTAAAGAATTTAAGCCAAGGTGACTATACAATAAAAGAGAATAAAATAAATGCAGAGGAATTCTGTGGTAACATTTTTTTTCTTCTTCAGGTTTTTCTTTTATGTTGATGATACAAACATGGACACATGTACACCTTTAAATGCAGATTGCAAAACGATTTCATTAGCGAAGCGAATGCATTCCTATTTACAATTAAGGAATTAAGCTGCTGAAATCTGCTGAAATTACTTAATCAATTTTTTAAAAAAAAGCTATATTTAATGCAACAGTCTTCATGACATATGTATGATGGCCAGTAAAACTGGAAAATTGGACATTTTTAAAAAGTGTTTGAGCAACACAGAAATGTTTTTTAGAAGTATTTTTTCTACTCTGATCCTCAGTGTTTCCGACACAATTCAACATTCAAGTTTGTCACTGAGCTGCTTAGACCCCTACAACCTGGATGACTGGGTATGGAGATTGCAGATTTTAGTAGAAACTGAAGTAACCTTGTTGACATTGATTATGCAGCAATTTGTTTTTGGGGAGTGTTTTATAGAGTAGCAAAAAAATAAAACAAAATTTTAAAAAGCAATAAAAAGAGGAAGAAAAGAAGGGAGCAGGGTTAGTATTCCACTAGGACTTATGTTGAAAATGTGTATTAACATGTGGGATGTAAATTATTATGCAATGAGGAATTGTATAAATGAGCATGCTTATTGCTTCTTTGGTACAGTGACTTATCCTGTCTTTCTGGGAGGATGTGTGGTTAATGCGCTTCACCATTTTGCTCCATGCTCCATGTTTTGGTGTGAGTATATAGCATAAGCTTAGATAAATGTGTGCATTCACCCTGACTCCAGCCTTGACAATTACATTGTCACAAGTCAATCTGAAATGAAGGACAGCTCAATGTCATCCACATATATTTAAGTTTGTGTTTTGTAATGGGAAATTTATAATTAGAGCTATTTGTATTTATTAGAGCTTTTCTGTTACATTTTGTAACTTTTTAATATATTGTATTATTTACTTTAGTTACTGTTCTTACTCACTTGGAAAAACTGTGGCAATCAGCACCAGGTGAGGGAGGCTGTTGGCCCTGCCCATAGGCAGATACCAGGGATGCTCAGACATCCAGTGGAATTTTACAGCCACACACCTGGACTATGACACTTCAGACACATTCCACTTAGGCTTGTTTGTCCAAAGGACATTGTTCCATAAGTTTTGTGGATTTTTCACATGAAACTTTACAAAGCTACACAGTGTTATCATGTTCTTTTAGAGAAAATAGACTTTCTCTTGGCAATATTAACTGAGGCCTGTTGAATTTTAAATGCAGCTCTTGTTTGCAGTTTCTCTGAGCATTGGGGTGAGTTTGCTGGGATGTTCATTTTCTAAACACATCAGAATTCTTCAGACCAGCAAATTCACAGAACTTTCATAGAAGTGGTCAAACTTGCTGATCATCAACTAATACTGATACTTACTTTCTTGTTTCCAATGGAAGCAACACAGGATGTTTTTAGTTTTTTTTTTTAGTTTGCTTGTTTTTTGTTTGTTTGTTTGTTTGTTTTTCACAGGACTTTACCAATAGGCGTCCTATGTAGTTGTGAATGCTTATAGTCATGGCCACATTTGTGATCCTTTTTTTTTTTTTTTACATAGTTTACTGTAGTTTACAGAATAGATGAGTGTGTGTTATTGTCTTTTTTCCATATGGTTCAACTGGTTTTAGTCATGATGGCAAAAACTGTTTAGGATATTCTGGACCCGGATATTCAGTGACTAGCTAGTCTCCAATCTATGTGTGTATCTCAGTATCTTTTTAATGCAAATTACAGGTTAAGTTACTGCACTGTTCCATCCCATAAAGGATATACAGGATATGTCAATGTCTATGATATCTCTATGATGCACGTCACAAACTGAGACAAGCGTCTGACCTGTGAGAAATACTTGTATGTGTAGTTGTGCAGATGCGTATGTGTTTGCTTCACTGAATTTTACATTCCATTAAACTCGGACTTTGTCTGTAAAGTTGATTTCACACAACCTTCTTCTTGATTAGTTGCTCCTCTTTGACAGGTCCAGAGGCTAAAAATATTAGGAATACCTTCTCAATACTGAGTTGCACCAGCATTGCACCATCTGTCTCTCAGTATGTCAAGGCATAAAAATTTGTATGCCTGTCTCCACCCTTGGATCTATAACCTGCTGACTGAAGTACATTTGGATAAAAATGGGCTATGGAAGTCAGCTGGTTTCACCTGGCCATTCTGTTCGGTAGAACAGACCTTCTGCACATATCTTTTAATTAGCTGTGAATTGTTGGCAAGTTTCAGTGCATCTGTACTAAGAAAAGCCCATCAAGTGTAATTACATGAGTTTTAGATGGTAATGAAGGCATCAGATAATACAGCCTGTTTACCAAATTAGCCATTTGTCTGGTATATCAGGGTCAGGTGTGTTGCTGGTAGAGAAAATTGGCTGCAGCTTTGACCCCAAGCCCAATCAAACTAGAAAAATGTTTTTGTCTTTAATTACACTGAAAATTTCAAAATGGAAAAGAGCTGCCAGAAAGCTTTTGGAAAACAGAAACCACAAAAATGTCACACAGTCCAGAGAAATAGCAACACCTTAATTGGCAACTTTGCAAATAGAAGCGGAAAAGCACTTAATGATCACATTGTAAGCAATACAGTCAATTTAAAGAAATTGAAATTCTAAATGAAAACCAAAACATAATGTGGTTTTCCTTTGCCAATGTTTTACCTCTCCATCATGCTTCCTTAATTTGGCTTATATTTTTCAGTATCTTGGTGACAAAAATCCAAGACAAAATAAGACAGGCACAGAGGAACAATAATATAATAAACAGTATCTCACTGGTTAAATAAAAATATTTTTTCTGAAAGAAAATAAATTGTTTTAAACGGCTAGTTTTCAATAGATAGGTTTGCTTGTGATTTATCTGGTCAGTGAGCTGGTGTTGGACCCAACATATAAATAGAAACTAATCTGTAACCTTATCTGAGAGGTGGGTAGTAGAGTACTGTAGTGCCCCTTGGCAGTTATTGGGGTGACATGATATGACAAGGATGTGTTATGCTTGAGCATGTCTGATTGTGTTGGACCTGCCATCACCTGCTCTGCTCTGAGCTGGTATCTATCCTGAGGCCATCGTAGCAGGTCACCGTCACACAGCTTTCTCATTTGTAATTGAGTTAGAATGTGCTTTTGGTGTGGCAGTGCTTTGGTGGCCACTGTAGTAGGCATGGGTACATTATATACGTTCAAATTATTCATTTGACTTTATTTCGTTTTTGCAATGAAGTCATAGGAACATCTGTGGTGTTAGATTAATCTCCTAGTGAGATTAATGTAACACGTTTTTGTTCGAAATTTTTCAGAACACCAGTTCCAAGTCTCAGATTTGTAGACAACCACTGACAGGGCTCATCTATAGCAGTGAAGTTGGCTTTACTATGTCAGTTTAATATGTACAAATGACAGGTTTTACTGCCATTTTCAGCAGCAGCTGATTATTCGCAGATGAACAGAAGTATAAATAACAAGCAATAATTATATAGATGAATTAACATGTAAATAAAAAGGACAATCACAACATGGACATTTTCCCCCTTGTGTAGTGATGGAAAAAATCCACAATTCTGCACTTTGCGTTCTAGCTTTAATTTATTCTGAAATTATTAATTCAGGGTTCTGGCACTATCATTTTAGGACAATGGCACCTCTGCATGTTGCTTTTATATGAATAAACAAATCAGTCAGGTCATTGTCTGGAAATACTTTGCCGTCTTGCTGCTGAATAGGGGAACCCTTCCTAACATGTCTATGGACCCTTTCTAATAGCAGACAGCTGTGAAAGATAGCTAGCAGGATTGATGGCTGATTGCAAAGGCTCATCACAACAGTGTAGCAAATGCATTAATTCATCCTAGAGATCACCGGCTGTCATAAATAAAGACAATTAGAAGCCCTTTGAACATGATCCTATACCAGCTCCCATTATACGCTTGTCAAATTCCCTTGCAGATAATCATTAATTTATGAAGCATGCCTGGCAGCAGCTTCCCTTTTTTTTGTTTACTAGCCAACACTTTTCTGTCTCACTGTCACACTAGAGAGACTATACAAGAAAGATATAAGAAATAGCCTGGAACATTTTCTAGAACATTTAAAATGCGGTAAAGTGGGTAAAGTGGGAAGCAGTTTAAAGTATTTAGATAATAAAAATGGACGGCTTTCTTTGCCAGTGTGTGTTGTGAGGCTTTCAAATTCACATGCAGTGATTACTGCTCATTTATAAGCCAGTCTATATAAAATCCAGCAAATCTGAAGAGAAGTTCCCACCTGACCCTCTCGGGATCAGTTGGAAAGTATCCCAGCTGACATGGGGCGAGATGCAGAGTTGACTCCGGACAGGTTGTCAGTCTGTACAGAATCAGCTGATCAGAATTTAGGAGTGACTTAAGCAGTTTGAGTGCTCCGGGAGAGTAGAAAAGGACTACATAAGAATCAGTATCCATCCAATATTCCAATTTTTCTTCTGTTAAATAACTTCAAAATTACTCACGGCACCTTTAATGTTAGTGTCAGTTTCAAAAAATAATCAGTCTTTTTTTTATGACATGGAGTCAAACACTGAAAATCATCATCATCCCTGTTACACAATATACACATATATGTCAACCATATAGGTCACCAACTTTGCCCAGGAAAGAAACTGACTGTGTTAACACCCAGCTCTTGAACTGTTACTGACTCTAAGAGTGTGAGGCTTTTAAGTTTGATGGAGATGGAACACAGGAAGCTCACAGTCACCTTAAAACTCTGCATTGACTGAGGTAACGACAAACCAAGAGAAGATACAAGAATACTGCCATACAGTTTTTCCACAGTAACATCAGTAGAGAATGAATAATGTAGCTCCAAGCTGCCTTGTAACTGATGTTCTTACTTTAAACTGAAGCTTCAATCAGAACATGGCACTGCTGCATGACACTTCAAATCCTGTGGACCAAAAGAGCCCATTGGCCTGATTTTATATAGATTAAGGAAGTAATTAATCAATTAGGTAACTGTCTATAGAATATACATGCACCATTAAACTTTTAATGGATGTAATATTAAGGTAAAAACCTTACTAGTCTAATTAAATACTATATTCTGTAGCAGAACAAAACTCGTTACGAGAAAGTGCTCACATTAGCAGATTGCAGTAATGGCTCAGTAGTGAAATACTTTATATGCATGTAAACCACATGTGTTTGACTGCCACGGTTTTGATTCTGAAACTAAAAAGCAAAAGTCTTTGATGTGTATTATACATGAACATCAAACACAGAATCATCTCCATTACCGGTCTGACACAGAATAAAATCTTTCCCTGCACAAAATGGGACACATTGTGTCATTTCTTGGCATATACATCTGTTTGGAAGCAGAGTATAAATGCAGTGCGTTACAGATGAAGTGTTGTTTGATCTTAATGAGATGTTTGTGTCAAGTTGTGACAGGTGTACTGATTTTATTTTCATCTTTTTTTCATTATTTCAGATTAAACTGGCTGAGAATGCATTGTCTTTTCCTAGTTCGTCTCTGCTTTATAGTTAAAGTGGAATTAGCATGTTAAAAGTTTGTTTTATTTTGTTTTATTTAGTTACATTTTTTTGGAATAGTTTCATCATCATGGTGATCACTCAGGATAATAGTTAAATCATACACAGTCACTGGATATGTTAGTAGCAGGGGAAAGTCATTGTATTACCAAACCACAGGATTAAAACATTACTTTCTACAGTATCCTGACCTATGTAAAAACACTCCTGCTTCTCATTGAGGCTGTCGAAAGAAAAATAGACCATTGGTATAATATTACACTCTAATAATGCAAGTAAACAATCATTTCCTTCTAAAGAATTTCCTTTTAAAACACTTAATCATAGTGTAAAATAAACACACATCCTACAGTATTAATAATTAAATAAAAGAAATTAGCCCTTTTTCTTTTTTCTTCATTTTCTTCAGAGCTGTGAACAAATGTTTAGGCACTGTGCCCAAGTTTTTCAATGGTGGTAAAAACCTGCTGTTTTTTCTGGCACCATTTTAGCTAAAATGTTGATAATGCTTCTGTGAAAACAAACATTGCTGTACAAAAAGGGTAGTATCAATGTTAAGAAAAAAATAATTATTATAATAAGGAAAATTTTTGTCACGGGCCTCTAGAAGTTGATGCCAAAGGTGAATATAATTAGTATGTATAATTTGCCAGATTTCTGTGAGGGTTATTGTGATCTTTATCTTGCTTCTAAATACGAATGCTACATCGTTTTCTTTCCTTTCAATTTTGGTTGAAACATTTTGTTGCACTTGTTTATGTAATATGTCAGTTCTGCACTTCTGAATGTGGCCAATTTACCAGAAACACAATTTACCTGTACAATATTAATGCGTTCCAGTAAAATGATTATGCCATAACTTGTACATGTATTTGGCAAATCATGCTAATCTTTCTATTTTATTTTATTTTTTTTAATTGTCATGTTGACTCAGTTATGTGTTGCAGTTGTGTATTCAGGTCATTTGTTGCGATTTGTTGTGCTGGACTGCTTAATTTGTACAAAAATCTAAACAGACACACTCCTCCAGCTTTTCTGGGGGGGGGGCAATTTTGATTTAGTTTATTATGTGTATATCTCAATGTAGATATTTTTAGCAACAAGAAAATGAGCATTATGCATTTTATTAGGACAGAATTATGAGTTAAGTTTTTTCTTGAATTATAATAGATAATAATTGATAATTAGTTTCTTTGTTTCTTCATTTTTTATTTTTATTGTAAATCAGGTTTGGGGATTAATTTAGAAATACACTTAACTTGCACAGTAAAACTGAAATGCACAAAACATTCTCACAACAGAGATTTATGTGACATTGTCTCAGTTTAACAATGTTAAAGTGGCCTCTGAGGTCAACCTCTTGCTTTAGGTAACACAAAAAATAAATAATTAAACCCAAGTTACTAAAATCAGCATTGACACATATGTAAGCTTTTTCACACTTTGCCAACTTTATGTACCATTTCCACTTTGTCGACTGGACTCTGGGATATAAAATCAAACTTCAGTTTATGCACTTATTAAATATTGA
>NW_005187426.1:2430878-2436793 GCF_000239375.1 Pundamilia nyererei
CATATGATTGTTGGGTTTTTTCTCTGTATCTATGAAGCGCCTTGAGGCGACTTATGTTGTGATTTGGCGCTATATAAATAAAATTGAATTGAAATTGAATTGAATTGAATTGAAATAACAGTGAGGTGTTTACCTGACCCCGATAGTTTGTACAAAGGTAAGCTGATGAAAATATGAGGTGAAACTTTAAAAAAAAAAAATGGAAATGGAATTGAAGACCTGGAATGACTTCCTGTGATAAGATTACATTCTGTGGTTTTACACTGGCAGTGTGAATGACACTGAGGTATAAAAGGTCAAACCCTCTTTAGAAAACTAGGTAAAAAGATAGCATCTGAAAAAACTCAGCTTTCCTATCTTCCAATAAAGTCTTCCACAACTCTGTAAGTAAAGGATGAAAATTGAGTCAGCTGGATGGTAACCATTTTAGTTTTTCCATGCAGTGGAAGATGGATTTAATTTAACAAAGTGTTGAATGATAAGCTTTAAAACCCATCTTACACTAAAAAGTGAAGGTTAACAGAATGCTGCAATGAGTCTAATTTAACACCGGATTTATCAAATATGGGGGCACTGTTGACACCTTGGCATCACATTTAGTCTTACTGGGTAGATTTATATTAGTGAGAAAGATACGTTTTGGTAATTGATATATTTTAACCCCAACCATTATCATCTTCTTTACCTAATTAACTAGTGTTGGTGATTTAAAAAAAATATTAAATTTTTAAAAAAAGCAAAACCAAACAACTTTGCATCGTTCATAGCTTGTACAATAGATAGGCGTGTGTGTCCACATATACTAGTTTTCTTGTAATGTAAACACAATGCCACTGAAAAGTATTTGGCCCTTTCATGATTTTTTTGTATTTATTTTTATTTTAGCTCCTTGCATATTTGTCACAATTACATGATTCAGATAATCTGATTTTTATATCAAACAAGATAACTTAAGTAAATACAAAGTGCAGCTTTGAAATTGTGATTTTATTCATTAAAGGGAAAAAGCTCTCCAAACCTAACAGGCTCTGTTAACTAATAACTTCATCCACCCTTGGCAGCAAGAACTGCAATCAAGCATTTGCAATAACTGGCAATGAGTCTTTCCAGTGCTGTGGATGAAATTTGGCTTACTTTTCAAAATTGTTTTAAATTAGCCACATTGGAGGATCTTGAGCATGAGCTGTCTAAGGTCAGGCCAAATTAGATTTGACTTGTGATTTAACTAGGCTACTCCAGTCTTCTTTTGTCTTCTTTGCTTTTTTGTTTTTGGGTGGGGACATTCAGAGGTGCCACTGTTCATGTGTTTTGGATCATTGCCCAAGTGTTTTAACCTGCAGGGCAAGAACTGATGGCATGAACTGATGTCTTCAGGTTTTTGTGGTAGAGAGCATAATCTAAAGTTCCATTAAGTAGAACAAGTCATTCAGGTTCTGAAGCAACAAAGCAGCCCCAGATCCCACTACCACCACGATGTTTGACTGTTAGTATGATCTCCTTTTTATGAAATGCTAGTTAGTTTTATACCAGATTTAACAGGACTCAAACGTTCCAAAAATGTTTACTTTTGTCTTGTCCACAGAATATTTTCCCATATGTCATTTTTCTTTTATTTTTTGGGGGGTAAACGTAAGATGAGCCTTTTGTTTTTTCTGGTTATTAGTCATTGTAGATTTTTCCTTAATAAATTAAATAATACTTTAAAAAAACTGAAACATTTAAGCATGACAAATATGCAAAAACTAAGAAATTTTGAAGAAGCAAATAACTTATACAGGTTATATACAAGTTTTCAGTAACCTGTATTTGCATGGTAACTGTATGGAGTTCACAGTTGGCTCAATGTTCTAGCATATATTAATATGGCAGAAACGTCTGCTTGTACCCGCTTGTTGCCTCCACTGCTCCTGCTGTGAAGATGAAAGTGAAGAAAATGTTAAATAACACAACCGCTGAGCACTGAGAGTTTTACATCTTCATTACGACCATATACACAAAGATTTCTTCACCTTCACACAGAAAACTTTTAGAAACACCTTTCACAGTTTGTGCATGAGATGATACAAGCTTGATACAAGCTCCAAGTGTTGGAAGACTATTATGTTGAACTGAAATGATGCACCCTTGAGTACATTCACCACATTGTAAGAAATAAAAAACAGAAAATGCATTTCTCTCCACACCTCTGTGTCAAATGTAAGCTTGCCTTCCCATAATAACAAATACTTATTCAAAGAAAAAACAATTCTCTCACCTTTTGATTGCACTTTTTGCAGTTTATCTTTGCTTGCATGGTTTCTCTATAGATTGGCATGAAAAAACATTCAGGCCAGTGTTGTCAATAAAAACCAAAACATGGATTGGCATCTAACTAATGCAAATGAAGTCATGTTGTTAACTTCGATATGGGTTCTACTGCTGTATCAGTTCAGCTGCTATCTGTCCAAATAAAGTATCCCTGTCATTTTTATCTTACTCTACAGTGGCAGTTGTTGACAACATGTCAATAATTTTTATTTTTAATGTAGCTTAGAATTTTTCTGGTCATCTATAGTGACCTTTCTAGAAGTTAAGGGCTTTGGAAGAATATTTCCTACTGGTAGTGTTACATGTTTGATACATACCATCCTTGCACTGGTATTGCCTCCTATGACATCTCTTTTAAAAGATAATTCTGTTTCCTTCTGTTCCCTAAATGGTAAAAATGACACTGCTGACCACAATACAAGTACAGGGTGGGCCATTTATATGAAACCAAGCACACCATTGTTTTTCTTGTGACATTACCAATAAGTTTGATGTGTCACATGGCCCTCTTCCTATTGAAAAAACAAAAGTTGTATCCAAGATGGCTGACTTCTAAATGGCTACCATGGTCACCACCGATCTTGAGGAGTTTGCCCCCTCACATATACTAATGTGCCACAAACAGGACTTTAATATCACCAACCATTCCCATTTTATTACAGTGTATCCATATAAATGGCCCACCCTGTACTCTGATTTGCAATAGTACTACAAATGAGATAAAGTTCTGATTGTTTAAAGCAGTACCTGTGGTGACTTACTGACTGATTGATTTATATGCTGTGTGCACTTCCTGATGGATACATTACCAGTCAAAAGTTTGGACACACCTTTTCATTTAATGGTGTTTCTTTATTTTTACTACTTTCCACATTGTAGATACATACTGAATGCATTAAATATATGAAGCAAGATATATGGAATTATGTGGCAAAGAAAAAAATGATAAATAACTCTAAATATGTTTCATATTTTGTCTCATTTGAGGACCGCCCCAAGAAAGGAAGAGCTAGGGTCACCAACCTCAGAAATTCCAAGTTAACAACACCTCAGATTAGAGCCCAGATAAATGCCACACAGACTTCCAGTAGCAGATACATCTCTACATCGACTGTTCAGAGGTCAAATAGCTGCTAAGAAACCACTAAGGAAAAGGAACAAGCAGAAGAGATTTGTTTGGGCCAAGAAACACAAGGAATGAAGTGCTGCACCAGATGGCCTGGCGTCCACAGTCACCTAACCTAAACCAAATTGAGATGGTTTGGGATGAGATGGACTGAAGAGTGAGGGCCAAAGGGGCCAACAAGTGCTCAGCATCTCTGGGAACTCCTTCAAAACTGTTGGAAAACCATTTCAGGCGACTACTCACTTGAAGCTCATTGAGAGAGAATGCCAAGAGTGTGCAAAGCAGTAATCAGGGTGACTATTCTAAAGAATCTAAAATATAAAATGTTATAAAAGTTATTTCACTCTTTTTTTATTTACTACATAATTCCCTATGTTTTCATTTGTAATTTTGATGCCTTTAGTGAGAATCTACAATGTAAATAGTCATGAAAATAAAGAAAAAACAAACTTTTGACTGGTAGTGTATACAATACAAAACAAACCCATATACTTCACGCTACAGATGTGTGTTTGCACGCAAACATGGTGACATCTTACTGGCTGTTGAATTACTGTAGCATTGACTCACATTTGATTATTTGCTTGCATATTATATTTGAATGGCTTGCTTACATGGCTCCTTGTTTCTATTATTCAGATCTCTTTCCTAAGTCATAGCTAAACCTAGCTGGAATCCATGAAACAGATGCAAAAAAAAGATATAAAACAATCATTTTTTTTCTTTTGCCAACAGCTGACGAATCCTTTGAGAGTTTCAGTATCAGTGTTGAAGCACCAAAATCCTGTGTGTGAAAAACCTAATATCCCTTGTGGACACCATCTGAATTAGTTCAGTACTCCTACTCTAGGTGGAACACTGTTGTAACAGTAATGGATCACTGGCTACATCTGCACTGATGATGAAATGCCAAGGCCCATTTCAGTAAAGGCTTACTTCACCTGACCAATTTTTTTTTTTTTTTAAAGATTTTTGTGACACAAAAAACATTCCCATCCCTTGAAACACAAATGCATCTATCTACATTCTGTGTATTTTATCTTATTTGCATATCTGATCATTTTTCATTCCAAGTTGATGTTTTGATGTCTTCTTTGTCACTGTTTGTTACCTTGATTATGTAGTGAGATATTGTTATAAGTCCCTCTGGATTTCTGTTTCTTTTGCGTGTTTGTGCTGCATTCTTTTATTTATGTGTTTTATCATCTGTATCAACAAAAGGCAAATCTTGACAGAAATCGTTGTATATTAAAGAATTGCAGCAAACACGTGTCACAACTGGTTTTTGACACTCATTTATGGTTTTCAGTTCTGGTATCAGCACATGGTGCAATGTGAAAGTCAAGTTTTTGACATCCCTCAAATAGAGCCAATTTTGTTCTCTGCAATGGCAACACATGCTCGAGTAGTACCACAGCTCATTTGCATATTAATTTGAAGACAGATGCTACGCGGTCTTTCTGCTGTGTGAACAGACCTTAGAACAGGTCTGCACCCATGCCAGTCCAACTGGAATTGTGTTTACTTGACTCTATCCTTACAAACAAAACACAGATTTCTTTATTTGGAAGAATTAGGTGTTCTCCATGTTGAATTTCTAAACACCATTAATTTGTCTGACTCAATTAACTTTTTTTTTTTAACTTAAATACATGAATAGGCTGGGGTTTGGGGTGTGGATAAATACCGTGGCTTATTTTGCCTTTGTAAGTCTGTAATCTAGCGGAACTTCTTATGCTGTAGATGTGCACACAGACACCCAACAATTCTGATATAAGTGCTATAATCAGGTTTAAAATTATAGGACTCTATCTTGTGTTCATTTAAATGCAATATTAACCTTCATTTTCAGGCTGCATAGTGGAAAACATCACTCTGATTAGACACAAAAGTCTATGTGGACTGTTGCTGCATTCATTAAAAAATGGTTCAAGGATATTTACCAATGGAGGAAGAAGTAGATAATTTACTTTAGTAAAAAGAAAAAGCTGTCAAATAGGCCAAATATGAATTACTGTGGAACTTGTCAGTTTTAGTTTTCAAGGTGTGCTCTTACACTAATTCCAAAATTCCTCTGGATATTTGGATATTTCTGAATAAACCTGTAACCAATTAGAGCAATGAAACGCGTAAAATAAGAATAAATAAATAAATAAAATGAAAATGTAAATGGACTATAGCATGCAGGGATGTAATTGTATCAAGCCCAACACACATTAGATAAATGGTTTTGATTGGCCCAGCATGGTGAAGGCCTAGTGCAAATCTGTGTGAACGGGAGGGGGCCAGATGTATTCTGCCAGAACAAATTAAACATGAGTGTTCAGATTTGTTTGGTTCCAGGCTAAAATGCACCATATAAAAGTACTCCAACACAAGGAAGCATCCTGCAAAATGCACTTGTGGGAAGCAAAAATGCAGAAAAAATGCAAACTTTAAAGAATTTGTATTATTGTTTTTTTTGTTAATCCCCTCCTTTGGT
>NW_005187426.1:2436813-2442342 GCF_000239375.1 Pundamilia nyererei
CTGGGAGTTTAAATAATTTTTTCGACTCTGACAATACATTATTAACCTGTACATCGCATAATATGGACACTATTAATTAGTTAACACTGATAAAATGAATAACTTGATTGCATTTTTTGGTTTAGTAAGGGATGAGCACATTTTAAATATACAGAAATATGGTAACTAACAGAATATATGTTATTTTCCATCAGTGTTATTTACTGATTTAACTGCAATACTGACGCAAAGAAATGAAAATACTCACACTTTCTTTAATTTTCCTCAGAACTTACTACATTAGCATCTGACTGTGCTACATCATGCTGTGGATGACGTGGAAGATGGTGGTGGACTCCCTGCGTGGACGGAGAAGGAGACTGCCCTGTTCTCTCTGGTTTGTCCTGCTGTTCGCTGCTGGAGGTCTGGTTCTCTTCATCCACCAGCAGGCTCTGTCAGAGATGGTCCAGCAACAAGGCCCAGGTTGGTCTGTAGTTTCCCTAAAACAGATTTAACCAGTATGGCTTTTACGTTTACTGATATTTTCCCATTTTTAGATATTCTGATTAGCTATTTTTTATATTAACCTTCTTTACTCTTAGGATTTGTGTGTGTGTGTGTGTGTGTTCCACTGTATTTTCTCAATAGGCTTGAAAAGCTCTCAGAAACCTTTTAGGTGTTTTTTTTTCACAGACAAAAACTGTTTAAAGTACAGAATAAAAGTAATGACAAATGCTCCAGTCACAAATCCACAGTCATGAATTTGATTATCACATCCAAAAATGGATAACCAGTAGGTGTATAGTGTCAAAATCAAAGTTATTGATTTAATCAATTTAAAATACTTTAGGCAATAGGAATAAGCAATAAAAGCATAACATTTCATTTAAAATCTAAATAACTGAGGCCCTCACTTGACTTTAGTGAGTGTTTATGATTCATTGATAAGAAAGAGATAAGGGGGAAAATGGCATCCATGAGAAAGTTCCAAGGCAAATCCCACTGCGCTGCTAAAAGAAAACAAAGGCTCATCTCACATTTACCAAAAAAAAACCATCTTGATGATCCTCAAGACTTTAGGGAAATAGTCTATGGACTGTCAAGAAAAACACTTAATTTTTGGTTGGTTTGAATCCCCTTACATCGGGCATAAAAGTAACACAATATTTCATACAAAGAACATGATATCAACTCAAACATGGTTGTAGTAGTGTGATGATGTGAGGCTGCTTTTCAGCTTCAGAAACTGAAGCCAGCTTTAGGCAGTCCTTGCCAAAGTGACTGAAAATACTCCATCCAGATAAGCAGAATTGACTTCTGGATTAAGCTGGGAGAACTCACAATAATGCAGATGTACACACTATGCAATCAAACTGGGAGACAGAGGCACATTCCAAATCAGAAAGTAGATTGCATGTATGAGCTGTTATATTATTTGCTTTGGTTTCACTAGGGGGGAGCAGGAAAAAAAGATGGAGAGAGAAGCAGAAAAAACATTTGTTCCCCAAATAATACCTTTTTCATTCCATCTCATAGAACAAATGGTCAGTTTTCAATCCTCCTCAAGAACAAGGCTCTATATTCAATTTCTAAATGAGTTAAACCTTTATCCTTGCAAAGTGACCCAGTGCCATTGTGCTTGGCACTCAGCGTTAAGAAGATTGGGGTATAAGCAGCCATGATGGAAGAGTGTCCTAATCGTGTACAACCAAGCTGCTTCATGTTTCAGAAACAAGAGATCAGCTGCATACATATGCACAGCTATGGCTTATGCTACAGTTTCAACCAAATGAGAGTGTCAGTCACATTTTTCTACTGCTGTTGCAAAAATCTATGAATTTCATTTTAACTTTGGTATTTTTATTCAGAGACTAAAGGGTGATGTTTCACCTTATTTTGATTTCACAAAATCACTACTTTAAGAACCATGTTCCAGTTGAAATCAAAAGACATCTTTTTTTTTTTTTAATTACCAAAGTCATTTGTGACATGTTCACAGATTTTTGATCATAGAAAATGATGAACCAGTCAAGGGAGCTTTTTGGAGATACAATCAACATCACCATCAGAGAGCGTCAGAGTCAGAGAAACTGTAATCCACTAAGTAGGCTATCTGCACTATCATGTGTCAACAGCACTGTGAATCATTATGAATATGAGTGGTGTCACACTCCACAGCAATAAGAGCCACTTAGCCAGAGTGGAATCTCTCCAACCCTCTAATATTCCCCTGATTGTCAGATGCTTTCAGGCACGGTGTCAGGTGGAAAAAACGGGCATTTGCAATGACAAGCAGGACACACACGGAAGCACACATGCAAGACAAACATTCACATTATGTAGAAACACAAAAACTATGACAGCCAGTATTCAATATTCATGAGAAATATCTAACCAAGACCCATAAGAGCTTGTAATGATTACAAGAACCAGATGCTTTGTGAAATCTGGTATGAAACTGTGTTGGAGGTGGACCATTACTTTAAAGGAACAATATTTTTCAACAAAAGCACAACACAGTTTGAGGAGGATTTTTTTTTCTCAACTAACAAAAAAACTAAAACGTCCATACTATGCAATGTATACTCTTTATATAAAACTATATATGAATTTTAGTAATATTATTATATTATATTATTATTTCTAATGTGTCATTTTATTTTAGCCATGTTGCCAATCTGAGACATGATTTCATTCTTTCCTTTAAATTAGTACCCTGGACAGGTTATCACTCTATTGCAGGGCTAACACAGGCAGACGGATCACCATTTAGACTCACGTTCACACCTATGGCCGATTTAGAATTGCCAGTTTACCTAACACTTGCATGTCTCTGGACTGTGGAAGAAAGTTAGAGTAATCAAAGTGATTCCACGTGGATACCATGAAACATGTAATTTGAAACCAGGACCTTTTGCTGTGAGACAAAGCTGCTAACTGCTTGTGAGGTAGCATAACATAAGCAGCATGGAAAGTGATAGGAAGACAGCATCTGCAGACTGTTCAGGTTTCTTTTAAGTGTTCTTTAGTTTCTGGCATGGCCTTTCAACAACTGTTTCATAAAACATAAGAACCTGGTAGTCAAAATCTCACCTGCTTTATATAGAATTCCACTCACACCTTGACCTCATTAACCTCTACCATTGGGAAAACAGGGTAGACTAAATAACACAGTCTAGACAAAGAAACCAGAATAAAATAATTTTGCCACTTAATAAACTCATTCACCCAGCTAAACGGTTTGAAAAGTCAATCTCTTCACGTAATCTGACTCATGAGGTTATTTTAAATTAAATAAACAATTTTACACAAAAGAGACACCTTCATTTGGTTACACCCAATTGACATGATCAATGACATCATATCCAAAAAAACCAGGAAGTACTGGGGCGGCCCTTCCCATATACCTGTTTTACACATAGGACCTGCTCAAAGGAACACACATTGGTAAGTATAACCAAACTACATAAACAAATGAAAGATTCAAATCAATTAATGATGAAGTGACATTTAGCTTTAAGAACATTTGCACAGATGAAATGAATATACCCAATGCTACCACAAACAGACCCGGAATAGTGTGTAGCGCCAAGGTTACATATGCTGTGTTTACATTAAAGCATTATGATAGACTATACGATAACAGAACACAAATATATGCAAGTGACAAATGAATTCAGTCCTAGCCACTTTGTCACACTGCTCCAAAGTTTAAATGTTTTAAATTGTAGATATTTAGAGTTACTGTTAATTTTGATAAACTTGAGTAAAATAACTATTCATTTGAAATTTTAGAAGAATTTTGAAACTAATTATTCATAGATTTAGTATAACGACATAAAGAAATGGAATGACATGTAGAATACACCAAAACGGAAAAAGGCAATTCTAGATAGCTATACGGTAGAATAAAAAAATTATTCTTAAGAAATAGAAACTCTAAGCAATACTAAGTACTGACTTTAGAAATTTAGATATGCAGCAATTTTGCCATTGCCTTATGAATTTGGAGGTCACACAGCAAAAACAATTTCCTCAGTCTGACGTAGTTGGGCAGCAACTAATTCAAACTAGGCTAAGGAAAAAGGTTGCAACTTCACAGTTACACCTATCAAATGTCAGTGCATATGTTTTTAAACTGATGATTATGTACTGGAGAACAAAAGTGTCGTTTTGGGAGCTATGATTAAATAAAGAGGTGAAGTACTGGTGTGGTGCAGTACAGGTGGGTGGGGGTAACATATTAAAGCTAAGAAGTCACTAATAACCAAGGAAGGTATGAAGTATATTCCAGCGTCCTTCTATGCCAGAATGATTAAATACATAATGGCTAATATGTATGTACGTGTAAATGTGTTTTAATGTCTGTTTAAATGCTTTCCCGTGATTATTTTCATGTTGGCTTGAAATAAAATATCTCCCTCTGCTGGTACTGCAGCTTACTGCAACTTCTGCCTGCATAACCATTTCAAACTTCGGAGAGGCAAAGCTAGAAGTAGGCATGGTGGAGTGGCGTTTCTATTACATGCTCTGCCATGATACTGGGTTGCTCTATATGTAAAATGGAATATAGTAAAGATGAGGTACTCTAAAGTTAGAAGACACAAACAAGGCTGAGCTCCACATCCGCACACAGTACTATGACATTACTACAAATGAAGTAAAAGGCTCCCAACATGAACAATTAAAGAAGGTGGAGGCTACGAGCTTCCTCAAGTGAGTCAAAGCTAATAGGTGGCAGCAGCATGTCCTTAATGAGTTCTCTCTTTTGATTAGTAGCCATCTTTTCAAACCAGTAGTGTATGTCTTATGATTCGTTTTGCAGCCTAAGCACATCCTTTTATCTCTTCTACTGTATCACTACTTGGAATTGAAGTAAGAATTTCACTTTACTAAATCATGCATGAGAGACTGTGTGCTGTATACAGAACACAGTGGCTACACAGTGTTCCCAGCCCCCTCGCTAAAGCACAATAAGCAAGCAGTATCTTTGCCTTAAGCTATGGTGCTTCAACCGAGCAGAAGCTCATATCTAATAGAGCAGAGTTATAATACATTGGGTGTCAGCTTTTATCTGCCACCCCCTCCTTCTCCACCTCTTTATTTGGCTCACACTGTACTTAGGAGCTTTGTATCCCATGGTTTAGATGGCCTGCACAATGGTAGCTGAGAAAACTGCTCTTTAAATGGCCACAGTCATCTCCTGAACACTCTGAAGTAATTGTTTAAGGACAATTGGAGGAACAGCAGCCAGTTTTACAGGGAGAACAGACACCTGAAGAGGTTGCAGTTCAGATAAATTGTCTGCACAAAGTTACACCTCTAGGCCTTTTTCCAATGAGTCTGACTCCAGCTGCTTCAGGGAGTGGAAGGTTGCCCTATGTTTCACCTCGAGAACCCCAACACAGAGCAATCCACAGATGGAGAAGTAGAGCATCAGCTGCTGCTTGGTTGCTTGTGTATTTATTGGTAAGCAAGTGGCTAAATCTCAGTTTAATTGATAGTAACATGCTATATGCTAATGTTTTGTTTTTTTTATTAAAAAAAAAA
>NW_005187426.1:2442706-2445332 GCF_000239375.1 Pundamilia nyererei
ATATATAGCAGTACAGGAAGCAGTGTTCATAAAACAGTGAGATAATGTTTCTTCTACAACATATAAATATTGTCATAAATATTAGGCAGCATGCACACAATACAAGTGGATGCAGTTTGAAAAAAAAAACAGAAAGGTGATACATAAAATGTGAGAACATCTTCAGATGGGAATAGTTTTTTATAATCATGTAAAGTGTATTTTGAAACACTACGACTTTCTACAGTAAATAAAAGCAAGGAAAAAATTAATTTGCCTTGGCCATCCCTCTATGTTTATCCACATGGACCTTGCCAGGAACTGGGCATATTGTTTCACGCTTCAAGGAAAAACTTGATCTCTCTGTCAGAGTCCCAGTAATCCCCTAAGCCTTTTCTGTTTGCATAGTCCAATTTAGCTGTCTCTTAATGTAATTAAATTGTGCTGATGACCCTAGGTGCAGAGGAACTGTACTGTGCTTGTAAGCAAATCCACCACAGGATGGAAAATTGCACTGTTATATTATTCCATTTTTCCATTATTTGATGCGTGTGTGCAAAGCTCCTTTAAATAAGTCTGTTTGTGTTGTGTTGGCACAATCCCCTCCATTCCTCCCAAAGCAGGAAGATTGAAAAGCATTGGAAAGCAATACTTGGCAAAGCCAACATCACAGTACTTCTGAACAACCTTAAGTATAAAATTTCCCATAAAACAGAGTGCATTCTGTCTCATGAGCAACTATGAAAACACACCTTAATTGAAATGATGTAGAAGTGCTAACCTGCTTAGTGCTAGGATCACATGACATCTGGCATTAGACATGTGTGGATATCCTGGAAACTATTTCAGCAACTGATTTCCTGCAATCAGTTCTTCCTTTTGCTGTCCACCTCAGGGAATGGAGGAAACCTTATTGGGGGCCTCTGGGATGCCCTGAAAGGGGAAAAAAGAGACTATTTTAAAGCATGGGTATCAGGTGCCTGAATCACCATTTCACTAGCGTCTTCCAGACCTAGGTCATGTCTATTGGATTTGAAATGGAGCTGCTCAGAGGCAACTGCAAGGTCATGTGGTTTTCCATTAACATTAATGCCCAGTGTTATGCCATGGGAGCCTTGCAGTATAATCTGTTTACCCTGCCATCTGATCCTGCTCACCAGTGGCTTCACTATTTCAGTCTGTACAAATAGATTTGATATTATTTTTTGCATTCCTGCTCTAACAGAGGTCAGTATAAAATAAATAACTAAATAAATAATCATATCTCACTTTAATGATTGTAGCGCATGTATGCATAAATGTTTTTATGTACCCTATCTCCTCTTTAATGAAGGCCTAGTCTCATCAAAACTGTGCACAAACATCAAGCATACAGCGATTGTTAAGATCTATGATTTTTTTTTTTTAGATTTATTATAAATCCAAATTCTTTGTTGATATTTAAATGTGGTAGTACTATCACTGCGTTTTTGGTTTTTTTTTTAACATGTCACATTCAACATATGACGTCCATATATAAGTTAACGGTCAGCAAAATTTCTGTCCACAATGGAATTTAGTTTGAGTCACAACTAAATACAAAATGAAGATAGTGCTATCGGCCTGACAAAAACCTAGTAAATAGAGTTGTAAATATAAATTAAATAATAAATAAACATTACTGTAGAGTTCTCTGTTGAACTCTTCTTCACTCTTCAAAGTAAAAAAAAAAAAACACAAAAACAAATTTAAAACAGCTGATGCTGTGCTATCCAGAAAAGCCATGAAAAATGAAACACAAACCCAAAGGAAATTGAGAGCGGAAACAAGCAAATAAGGGAGAGGATGTTGATTGAAATAAAAAAAAGAAGAAAAACATATGCTGTGATCTTTCTTTCAGCTCAGCGGAGTTGAGGATGCATCTTTTGAGCCACTGACAAGCAAACAGGGTTAGAGTCCCTGCTGAGCAAAGAGCATGGCTTGGCCATCCTGCTGTTGGGGGTGGGGCTTTCAGGTTGCCCTTTTCCATAATACCACGCTGGGTAACATTATGAACTCCAAAGGAAATAAAACAGAATGACGCTGAGCGCCAGGTGGATCCAACAGAGAGGCTCATTTTTGAAAATTTCTTTGAAGACAGTAATCACAGATGTTCCCTCTTGATGCTGTCAGTCTTCCTCAAGCTATGTCACACCAAAAACCGAGGCTGTCTCTGTGACTGTGTTGTAAAATGTGGCATAATGGAATAATTGGGAGAATTTCCTACCAAACACTGGTTGGGATTATTGTTTTCTGTTCATTTTGGTTTTGTTTGTTTGTTTGTTTTTTAATGTGTGTGATGTAGGTCACACCTATGTGGATGTGATTTACTCTAATCCAGCTGCCAGCTATTTGGAGTTGAGTACTTGGAGGAGATGATTAGAGTGTTCGAAGCCCTTCTCTGTGTAGGAGAGAGAAAGTTGGAAACCTGTGTGGGGGGGGGAGGATGCAAGTTGGCTGTGGAGCACAGGAGAAGCAGGGTGAAGGTGGTTTAAATAGGAGACCTCAGTTGTATTGAGAAAAGCACACCTTTGAAGAAAATAGTTTTTTACCTGGCTGGTTCTTTTTTGTTAATAATCTGTTTTATTGGAAGGATGATTCATTTTTAATTATCAAAAATTCACATATA
>NW_005187426.1:2448884-2455523 GCF_000239375.1 Pundamilia nyererei
TATATATATATGGGGGTATGTTTTTAAAGGACTGGACTGGAAACTGCCTGTAGGAACCTCTGTGCTAGAGGTGTCTGAAGAGGGAAAGTCTACTGTGCAATTAGGGGGTGGCAATCATAATGGTGGAAGCAGCTGGGAGTTGTAATAAAAGTGTTGCACTCCCAGACCAAAGCATGGAAACTCATGCAAGGTCCATTAAGTTGGATTCAAACTCTTTCTTACTGTTTCCATCCAACTTCGAATCAATATGTTTATTGATTCGATTGACCCCTCCTTTTTTTTGATAATAACCGGGCTGATAACTCTTTGTCTTTAACAATGGAGCTGCAAGCCAGAATTACACTCCAATCCCACTTGTTCACTTTGAGAAAAGAAAAAAAAAGTTGTTGCGTACCCTATTTTTACTGTGAGTGTGGTGATTTTCTCCTGGTCACTTACAAAACTTACTTTCTTCTTATCCCAAAGTAGTTTTTGCTCACTTTTTCACAACTCAACGCTAAAGGATTGTTTTCAGTAAGGCAGTTGCATATTTCTGATGAATTAATTTCATCAGTAAGCATTGGTGTGATGCATAAGCTTCAGCTTGTCTTCACTGCTATAACATATTGTAAAAGCAGAAAACCATGTCTAAAGTTTTAAAATTTGAGCTTTATAGACATATTCCATAAGGAAGAGACATACAAAGATAAAGTGGGGGGAGACAGAAGTTATATAACTACTGCTCTCACCAAGGAGACATTTTGTTACATGAAAAGCAAAGCAGTAATAATAACTGCTCAAATGTTCAAAGTTGTTGAACTTATCATTTGCTTAGTAAGGGAAGATTATGAAAGATTAGATTATTGTTAGCCCAGCAAATATGCACATTTTATTATTCTGTTAAATAGGTCAATTGATAATATGTAAGTGTTATTGATTCTCTATTAAACATGACAACAGGACATCTAAAGATTAGATCTGTTATTTAAAGTTATAATCTGTTTCTATGCAATGTCCAAAAAACAAAACATTTTTTCCATTTTCACAGATTAATTATTTTTGATGCAAAATACTCCCAAACAGTCCCAAAAATAAGGTTTATCTAGAATTGAATGGGCTTCAATGGGAATACTTGTTGTGAAATATCAAATTAAGGTCAAAAGGTAAAGTAGAAAATTTAATGTTTGTTGGTTAAACATGATGTAGTAGTAGTAATAATGATAATAATAATAATGATAGTAATGATAATAAGTGCAAAATGTGACATTTTTGCCAAAAACAGAGATTAAAGAGAAGAAAAGCTTCCACTCAACACTTAGTATGTATGAGCTATATTATTGTACACGAAACATACCATTCTCCTCCCCCATTATAGTCATGGATATTATTCTGGGAGGGATTCCACATGATTGTTCCCAGAGGACAAGCCCTGTCTGAGGAGCACTGATCCATCCCTGCAGACTGAAGCCAGCGTACCCATTATCAAATCAGACTTGAACCTATCCCCTGTCAGCCAGGGAGACATGTTGAATGGATATCATTGTGCACTGCTGAGGCTTCCATCACTGTAATCCCTCTACAAAGTGCAGGCACTCTTAGAGAAAAATGAAAAGACTGGAGGAGAGAGTGGCCTATTCACCATGTGTGTCACTGCAGAGGGCACAAGGAGGGAAGTCAGTGGATTCAGTGGCCTGAGCTGGTGACTCCTCAGCCCTCCCCCAGCCAGAAAAGAACAAAAGATTAAGCCCTCCTGCTATCCAAAGTGATAACAAGCTGTCAACTTCTAAAATGTAATCTGCTGACTCCGGGAGGAAGTGGTGGTGTCAGTGGAGTGGGCTGCCAGCTGATGCTTATCTTCTGAATGGCATGCCATTGATGGAGAGAGCTGTGGCCTGGCTGGCAGACACATAAAAGCCACCTCTGTCTGCTTCCAAACAAAGAGGTCTGCACGAGCAAAGGAATCCATAGTGAGTCAATTTTCGACATATTTATATACATATATCCCCTCCAGACCTCCTCTTGATTTGTGATTTGGGGCACAAAGGAAAGGTGATGAGAAAGATAAATGACATGGATAGAGGCCAATAGACTGGGGATAATAAGGAATTGCCCCCGACAATGCTGACAAGTGATGGGAGGCTCCCCTCTGTTAACTTGTCTCTTGAGCTCTTCCACTCAGTCTGGGCACAGATTGTTAAATGTAAAAGCCATCTTGCTGCCAACGCCAAGTCCTAATGCATACTTCAGTGGGCAGTGAGGCTGCGATATGGGAGCTGTCACCAGACTGAAGCCACTGAATCAATCCAAACTGGGCATTGTCCAGACTTTTAACAAGGGGATTGCCATACAGCTAATTGCCTGCACCTAGTGTAACTTTCTGTCTCTTATCAACCTCATGCCCCACTCTGTTTGTTTCTCCCAAATGCTACAACTCCAAAATTGCTTTTAAATTACCCAACTGAGCTGCCAGATGGCTAATAAAACATGCACAGCCATCTTTGATCATATTAGCTATTAATATTGACAAGCCAGATTTTTTATGTCAGATTTGTGTAGGGGTTGTATCTCTAATAGGGTAAAGAATCTGATTTTCTGGTCCATACAAAAAGCCACTTGCAATCTCAGTAGATATGGCAGAGAGACGGAATTAGTCACAGAGGAGCTATTTCAGGCTGTTTACAATGTGATTTCAAACCAGTACTGGGTGGGGGGTCTCTTGTGGATTTGAGGCTATTGATCTCTGAGCACCAGTCATATGACAAGAAATAGATCCTCTTGGTTGTTTTCTGTACAGCTGAATGAGAAAGAAATGACTTTGACCTGGTGCTATTTCAGATACATTGGAGTCACTCTGTATGTGTTGGTGTTGTTGCAGTGCTTGAGAATGAACCTGAAGATTTAGTTGATGGATCTAAATCCATCAACTAAATCTAAGTTGAGCATTCTATAAATGCTCAACTTATTTATAGAATATTCTATAAATATTCTATAAACTATAAGTAACAGATGGGTTGTTTTTTTTTCTTTTTTGTCCAATTTAGCAGATTACACTATTTAAACAAGGCTTTGCTCTAAGGCGCAGAGGTGTTTTGGGTAAAATGCTAAATTAAATGGTCTGTATTTATATAGCGCTTTACTAGTCCCTAAGGACCCCAAAGCGCTTTACATATCCAGTCATTCACGCACACATTCACACACTGTAGCAAGCTACATTGTAGCCACAGCCACCCTGGGGCACACTGACACACTGACAGAGGCGAGGCTGCCGGACACTGGCGCCACTGGGCCCTCTGACCACCACCAGTAGGCAACGGGTGAAGTGTCTTGCCCAAGGACACAACGACCAAGCCGGGGCTCGAACCAGCAACCTTCCGATTACAAGGCGAGCTCCCAACTCTTGAGCCACGATCGCCCATGCTAGCATGGCCAGAGTTGCCATAATCGCACACTGTATAATGTCTAGCATTTTCCATTTACCAAACTGTTTTAGTTTGTGTCAATGGCATGTTACTAAAAACAAGCTGCAATGAAAGTTGTCATAAACCCAAGCATTGGAAGAATTTGTGGCACTAGATTAAAATCAGTATTGGAGAAAATCAGTATTGCAAAGTATATAGGCCAAATATGACTAGATTCCCCACAGGCCTTTTGCAGCATCTGAAAGCCATGAATAACTTATTTTAAGTTGGTCTGACATTAGTCCCTCTATTCAGGACATTTCCATCACTTGAAAAATGATTCTGACACTGTCATATTAGTGTTATGAATCATGGTGGAGAGTGGTCCCTTACTAACACAGTACGTACTATTAGAAAGTGTTGTCTTGAGATTTCATCCAGAAATCACTTTTGCTGATCAAACAGTGACAGTAGTTGGCAAATATCAAACACGATGAGCTTGGCCTTGGACAAAAAGTCAATTTCCTGCCTTGTGGCTGGGTTACTGGACAGGTAATAAGTGTGTTTGAGCCAATGTGTAATTAAAGTAAATCCAGTGGGACACAAAAAAGATAATGATATTGACTGAAGATCCTGTTATTTGTCGTGCTCAATTATTTTTACACTGATGTGTAAGGTAGTAAATTTACAGTGCAGCAATGCTTATTCCAGATTTTAATTTAATAACAGCCACAAAAGCTAAAATTCTTTCCAATCCCTGGTGAAATATAAGAAAATATTTTTATTTAATACAACCATGTATTCAAAAACAACTTTGGATACTTTGTAAATGTAAATTAGAAATGAATGCAGTTATTTTCAAATCACATAAACCCTATTTTCAGCTGAAAATAGTAAGTACTTAATTATAAATAAATTGTAAAGTTGATGCATAAACTACTAATAACAAATCTCATAATGCTGTAGCAACAATTTGAAAGCATAAGTTTTAAAAGGTAACAATAGTAAGGTATTTACTAACAAACATGATTGTTTCTATTGTCAGATCGTGATTTTTAATTTAGCTGAAATGCTGTTATTTCCATGATTGCTCTCACATTTTAGCCCCTGTTTTGTCAGGTTTAGGAAATTTTTGTATTCATTCATTCATTCATTCATTTAAATTGCCAGCCTTTGGAATCGTGTGCATGCAAAAACTCAAAAAGGTACTCAGACAGTAGAGTAGACTACATCGCATTGCCAGTGGCACAATGCAGTAAGACCTTGTGTTTATTTCACATACCAACCACTTATAGTTTATTGAATTCAGTCCACTGATCGTCATGGCAAAAGAAGATTGGCAGTGTTGTCTCCAAAATAAATTATTCAGGAACAACTCTGCAATCAGGTAACATACAGCATGTTTTATCTGCGTTATTTCCCTCTGGATAGGCAACATACCCAGTGGGGCACTGTATTTCAAATACAGCTATTACATGGTGCGGTGCATCTTCCCACCTTATCTCAACTCCAAAGCTTTGTCCTTTTTAGCTAATGGCCTTCAGCAACTCAATGAGAGGCCATTAATGTCAATTCTGAGGATGCATCACAACAATCTAAACCTCATTTCTGACTCTATTACTGTCAGATGATGAACACATCTGTGATGAGGAGAGTTTTGTGAAATGAAAAATTAGTGCCCATCATGCCATTGACAGGCTTTATTCTAGAAGCTATTCAATGTTTTCATGCTTGACATATAAATAAACCCCCTAATTTTGTTTTCAAGTAAGGAAAAATGACCTGAAAATTGCACCTATCATAGTTTTCTTTCAGAGTATATGACAACCTTCTTAAGACTGCCATTATTTGAGAATATTATATTTTGACATTAAGGGGAATTAAGAACTTTTGTCCTTGGGTTTATTTATTTTTCTATTTTTTTCTGTTGCCCATTTTCTTTTATTTGTCTTATTCTGCCTTTTACACTAGGACCTTTTAGCGCAGACTTCACAGAAAATTGAAAGGCTTTCAGGCGACTGCCAGGCAGTTTGCAGCCCGTTTTCCTGAGTGAGAACCATTTTTGCTCATTGTGTTTTACTGCATTAGACTGAGCCCATAACAGGTGCAGGCCATTAAATTACATGAAGACAAATTGAGCTGTTCACTACCCATTTCCAATTTTCTCAGAGGTTGGCACAAAAGGGAATTAGACATAGATCCCCCTATATTTATTTCGTGATATCTCTGTGAGTCTTTGAGGTATTTTGTCTTCCTGCACCATAAAAACACAGCACTGCTTGTTTTATGAGAAGTGACTAAGGTTACACAGAGGCTAAGGGAGTTAACCTCCATATATACAGTAAGACTGCCTTTCGTTTCCAATTGCTGCTCAATGATCATAGATGAGTTTGTCCACCTGCACTAGAAATGATACACTTACCCCCACTATACTGTACTGTATGCCTCACTGGTCCTTCGGCTTATTGGTGCAGAAAATAGGACCCCACCTTTCACACCCACTTCTATTGATTATGAATCAGACTGTATTTCATCACAGAATATTTCCTCATTTTTTGCCAACTTCATTGTGGGTGTTTATGTGCAAAGAGGATTCCAGTGGTTCCATACAAAATTGCAATAGCACTGTTAAGAAATAAGCCCACTTCAATGGAAGGATTTGCAGAGCCCACTCAGAGGTAGGAGGGAGCCTTTCAAAGCCACCCTTTTTCTAAGGCTGTTTAGTGTACTCCACACTGAGACTGGCACTACTCAGCATGTTTCCTCTCAGCTTTCTGCCAGCAGAACCAATACCATATTTAAAAACTTAATGCTCCACCAAAGACCTGTCAAAGCCAGCTGTGTCTTTATATGTGTTGTTTATTATTTATTATTTATTAAAATCTTGTTGAAGACATTCTTACCTTTTATTATAAGTTTTTGTTATTTACTGGCAATGTTTAAACGTCAAAATGACTGTTTTCTAGATTCAAAAGTCAAGAATTAAAATCTTGCTGAAGAAAGAGACAGCGACCTCTGAACTTGTGCCTGTAATCTGCTGGGGCCTCTCTTTTAGTTTCAGGGTTACAGCTTCTGATGTTCCTATTAACACTGGTACCACTTTGAACTTTTCTTTTCACATCTGCTCCAATTGTTCCTTAAGCCTCTGGCACTTCTGTTTTCTAATGCTCCTGATGTTGCAGTCTGCTGGGATTGTTTCATCTATCACATCTGGGGTTTTCTGCTTTTCTCACTCGCTCTCTCTCCCTCTCTCTTAATATAT
>NW_005187426.1:2462285-2473168 GCF_000239375.1 Pundamilia nyererei
GCTTAGCATAGGGGGTCTAGCCTTAGGACCCTTACTGGATACAGACGCCCCGGGCAGGAATCGAACTTGCGATCCTGGGTTCCAAAGGCGTGTAGTCTAACCACTACGCTATCCAGCTGCAATATATATATATATATATATAAACAATAAACAATAAACAATAAACAAATCAATATATGCTTAAACCTCACAAAGACATTGCCGGCTCTGTTTCGCCAAAAATGGTATGACTGACCCTTAAATGGCAACTCTATCAACTCTGTGGCAATCCTCCTCCTAGCAGAGTCACAGAGGGAAGTGAGGCAGCATTAATTATGAGCCTCCAAGCTCGAGGGGACAGTTAATCTTTGTCATTTTGTTCCTGGAGACATTTGGTTCTGCCACCAAGATTGGCGCCAGGTCACAGCTCATGACCCTTGACTAAAAATAAGAATTCTACTCACGTTAATGGAAGAAACCTATTCTGTTTTTTTTTTCCAACACATCCCCTCATGGGTGTTTTAGTTCATGCAGTAAACTCTTCTCTGCCTGAAAAGTTTCCATGAACTGAAGAGAAAAGTTACAATTACCATGTCAAGAAAAGTTTGTATATTTTGCAACATGCTGTTAAATAAAATAAAAATAAATAAATAAAACTATGAAATGTTAACTTATGGAAACCTTTGTAACAGAAGTAAATGTTTTACTGACCAGCTTAAGTGTATACTGCTCAAAAAATACAAAATAACACAAGAATGTGTTTTAGTAGTAAGGATTATGCATCTTATGATGGAAATGAAAGATACATTCAAGGACACCCTAAAAGTCAATGTGAAAGAATTATTTGTCCATGTAGTCAATTTTACCAAAATTACATTGCAGTAACTCAAAATGGTAATCAGCAGTTTGTATGGCCCCCACATAATTGCATGTGTGACAATGTTGGGGCAACCTCCTAATCAGATAACAGATGGTCTTGTGAGGGATCTCTTCCCAGATCTGGACCAGGGCATTCATTCCGATATCTAATGGTAGTCAGGGTGCTGTTCCCTAGCCTGTTAGTTCTCGATGGATATGCGTCTCCAGAAAATCACAGGCCCACCACCAAATGGGCCATGCTGACTGATGATACAGGCAGCAAAATGTTCTCCACAACTTCTCTAGACCCCTTCACAAGTGTCACATGTGAAGCTTCAAAAAATATAAATCATTAAAATTGCTCAAAAGATCCAAATTTTCTGGAAAATGGTTTTATAGCAAAGAAATTTTTTCTTAAAGTTTAAACTCAACTAACAACTGAACTATGCTTACAATAAATCTGGATAACAGGAATGACAGGATAACTGGATATCAGTTAGCTAGTTTAATGTATTTTATTTTATGTTGTTAAGCCACATATTGTTAAGCTGATTTACAATTATCCAGTTGCTATTTTATTTTTACATTTTAGACAACATTATAAATATTTTCTTTGTACATATAATTTGTGTATAAGCTGTTTCCTATCTAATTATAGTTTCCTTGCTGAAATTGTTCAGGCACTGCAATTAAATTGTCAGCTACTTGGAAAAAATAAGTCTTTCACTTATGGTGCCACAGTAACACATTGATGTTAGTGGGAACCATCATAACTCAGGTGTAAAGGGCTGATTGATTCTTGCAGGCAACAAAGCACTGCAGAAAAAAGCAGGGGAGGACTCAGTGAGGCAACAATTTGACAGAATTGGGGCATCGCCTCGATTATACCTTCTCAGTGCCCTTTTGTGTGTGTTTAATATCTTTGGAACAAGACAGCAATAAAAACGATCATGATAGTAAAAACAGCCTTTTTTTTAAGTTGCTCCTTCAAAGTCCATCTATTCACATGAGACAGACCCTCATGGGTGCATGCATACATTGTCCCTATACTGACAGCAGGCTGAGGACACAAATGCTTACTTTTAACAACCTAAGCGCCACTGCTGTCTCCAGGGTCATGGGCACAGGTGTAGGAAATATAAAGAGGAGATTTCAGAGCTGCTTAAGCTGTTAATTCTGTTAATGTCCTCACACAGGTTATATTAAAATGCACACCCTGTTTGCCTTTCATCTGCTTTTTACCACGTGCAGAATCTTTTGCCGTGACAACGTGCTGCACCTTCAAGATGTTGAATAGTGCTCTCAAGAGAATATGCCACATAGCAGACAGGCAAAGAGAAGCAGGAAACTCTGACTTGAGCTCCTATAAAGATTAATGAGGCTCCGGTTGTCGATGTCATTTTTAGGCCATCTCTGCATGGAAACGAGCGTGGGATGTTTGAGAAAAGAAACCTGCCGTGCAGCATCTCCTGGTTTGAGCTCTGTCCTTCTTATCTTGAAAAGACAAAGATGGGTTGGAAGAGATACAGATTCTGATGTTGGCAATCAGTGTGTCTATCTGAGGATGCATGTGTGTGTGGGGGGGGGGGGTTGTAGGGAGGCAATGTGTGCTGTTGGGAAGGATCATCAGCTTCATTTATGTAATCAAATCTTACTCGACCCAGGAAAACCCCAACAGCTGCTCCATCTGGACTCCTCGCTTCTGCCACTAACATTTCCACAGTTACACCTGAGGTGGAGCATAGTGAGCTTTCTGTGACGCTGACAAGAACAGACAGCACATGAGGAATACAATAGTGGATGACCAACTATCTTTTCTGCTTCGGTCTCTTAAATGTATTTGTTGGTAGCCTAATGTGCTGTAAAATAGTGCCATTTTTCATAGATATTTATAGGCTACATCTTGACTGATTTTCCACCTGTAACTCTTCCCCCAAAAATAGTAAGTTTACTTATCTGCCACCTGTATTATTGAGATTTCCTGGCAATCATCTGTTCAGGACTCACTAAGACCAAGACATAAAACATTAGTAACGTGAGATGATTAGTGATGAACAATGCCACAGGACATGTTTTTGATACGCATAAATTTACACATCCATTTATCAATATCAGACAGTCTGCAACATTTGAGGCTCTGTAGATGTCACTAAGAGATATAGCTGTTTGTCACCGGCATAGCAGTGGAAACAAATGTTATATTTCTCTATAATCTCCCAGTATAGACCCGTGAGGAACTCCTCAGAGTAAGGACAGCCATGGTCACTAATAGAAGTACAAATTTTCAGTTGTACTCAATAAGATATAATCCATTCCAAAGTCTTTCCAGATATACCAACCCAGTGCTGCAATTTCTAAATCAAATTTTCCATGCATTGTCAACCCAGAGATGTTAATGTATTTTATTATTAGCATTAGTATTATTCATGGATTCTTTTTCTTTTTCTTTTAAGCTAAGGCTTAAATCACTCTTCCTACTACACCGAGAATGAAATTTAATCATGCAAACATCTATACAAAAAATACATATTTCTGTGAATATCCTCATGGCTCACTGTATTCAAGAAGAATGATGCCGTGGATAATAATTGATTATAAATTCCTTACTTTGTATTCTAAGGTTTGAAGAGGAAATGCAAAAAAAAAAAAAAAAATAGGCACTTTTCTTGCACCTCAATAAATTGACACTATGTTGAAAGAAAGTATTTAAGTTAGTTCCGTCTTCAGTGCAGACTGGCCTTATTTGAAGTGACTCTGTGCCAATCACAGATCACAAAGATAATTACCATGGCTAAATATGAACAGCTGATTAGGTAGACTTTTTATGGTTTACACTACCTTTAATACATGGGTGGGAAAGGCTCAATTCTGTGTCTTGTACTTAGGGGGGGAAATGCCTGAAGAAACTGAGTAATTATTTGTCAAAGTTATTATCAGAGTAAATCAGCTGACACTTTTCCAGCTGTCAGAATAAATGGTATTGCAGAGATTTATTTTTGTTCCAAACTACACTGTTTATTTCATCAAAGCATGACAAAAGGTTCCATTAATTACAATAGAAACAAATTACAGTCTCTTTGTAATATACAGTAATTGCTTTTTCCAAAGTCTTTTAAATTTGTTGCTAACAACGTAGCTCAAAATTAATGAAGGCAAAACATGTGAAATATATTTCATCAACTCGCTGAGCTTTACCTCAATCTATTCATCATTGTCCACAGGGAGGCAAACTTGACTACAACAGAATAGATTTCGATATTCTGACTCCTCTGATTCAATGTAAAGCCAAAACATAATAACTGCGAGAAAAATCTTTTTTGGCCAAATTTTTTTTTTGTCCAAATTTGATACAGTTACTAAGATATGACATCTAGAACTGACAGTTAACATTATATACTAGTTAACTTTCAGTGATTTGTAATAGTCATGTTGCAACTGTTATGGAAACTGTCTCTTCATTAATCCATCCATTTTCTTAATCACTTACCTAACTTATGGTCGTGGAGGGCCTAGAGCCTTTCCCAGCTATCAGACCCCAGTCCATCAAAAGCTTCCCACAATGAGATAAACCACACATGCCCACATATACCCTCATAGCCTTTCAAATCATTAATTAACCTAACAATCATGACTTTAGGAGAAAGAAGGCGTATCCAGAGGAAACCCACACAGCCATGGGCAGAATATTTTTAAATACAAGGGGTTGAGGTAACTAAATGGTTCAAATCTGGAACCTTATTGCTGTGAGGCAACAGCATAACAACTGCACCTGTGTGCTGCCTTAGGTTAACTCTAGGTTAAATACATAAAATAAATAAAGAAGTCCATATATATATAGCAAACTTGTTTAAAATGTTGCATGTTCATGATGTACAGGTTATTAAACTGTGATTTTAACTAGATTCTGTGGCCTAAGAGGTTTTTGTAAATTACTGCTTATGAAACTTGTTTAATGGCCTAAAATGTCAAATCAGCTTTTCAAGAAACTTGTGTAACCTGAACGAGTGAGAAAAATAAAAACTGAAAACAATGCAAAAGAACTCCTGCGCATTGTGTTGCTACTTATTGCTGAAATTCAGCGTGGCAATATACTTAACCTGATAAAGACTGTACAGACCAAAATGTTTCCGTCAAAATAAATATTCCACCAGTACATGAGACAGTGTGCAGAGGTTTTTCATTGTTTTGAAATTAGAAAAAAGAATTGAAACAGTATCTTCATAATTAGTCAATTATTCCCTTACAGTGGCATGACTACACTAATGTAGGTTTCATCCCTGTGTCTTTGACGTAGTGTTTCCTCCTGGCAGAGTTTGTGGGTGTTTTTCTTGTTTCTGTAGATATATTTGCTGGCCAAAGTCCAATACCTCCCCCGCATCATGTCTCATTTGTCCTCCTATGGCATTGCTCTGTCTTGACACTTACTCCACACTTATCCATCCACATGAAGAATCCCTCTTTGAGTGCAAGTTTAGTTTGCTGTGTAGTTAACTGTAATTAATGTTTTTTCTTGTTTTGGGGGTCACTCTTGCCAAAAAGAAACACAGAAGGTTTGATAGAACCAAGAAGCTCAGGTAGACATTGCAAAAACAGGGCAGGCAAGAGGTACTTTCTCAAAAATTATTAAGTTTTGATACCTGCAGCAGCAGCTCACACAGAAACAGTCTTCATATCAGGTCTGGAATTGATGTTAAATGAATGGATGAGACCGTGGTGTGGCTTTAGATGACTGTGAAAGGTGTCTGACTTTGTCGTGTGTTGATGCAGGTGTAAACTCAGGAAGTGAAAAAAATTCACAGTGAAATAACAGGAGGAAAGGCAAGTCAAGGAATAGCAGGGATGGTGGCTGGAGTTCTGAGCACCTGGCTCTAAACAAAGCTAGAAAGCAATAAGCCAGTGGCACTATGTGGTGGTGAGTCAGTTATGTTGAAAGCCTCATTTTCTTATCAAAGTTATTAGAAATGTTAATTGGCATCTCAAAAAGCTGTTTCCTAGAAATTGCCAGTGATAATGCTGAAGTTTGGCAACTTAGGAACAGCACCTTGTACGGTTTAGATCCAGGTCATGCATGCCAAATCTGATGAACATTGACTCAGAAGTATTGCTTACAGATAGCAGAGCTGTAGATTGTTGACTTAGTACCTGGAATAGGAGGATGAGGAGGCTTCTAACTGCTGGGCTGGAGAATAACTGGTGTAATAGGGTGGTGTCTCAGAAACAAGCTGAAGGACAGTATGCAGAAAGGCAGGAATAGGTAGGAATGTACAAGGCCAGAGGTTAACTGACTCAGGAAATGGAGCTGGTTGGGTGCTAGTAGCTTATTAGCTTCTATTGAGATCTGAATTTCATTAGAATATTTAGCCATCCTAGAGCTAACCCAGCACTAGATGTAATGGTCTCCTCCATAAAGGCACGTGCTCTCAGCCTCCTCTCAATTTCTGAAGTGGTTTTACTTATTAGGCAAAAAGTCCAACAACTTATCACTCACAACCTTCCCAGGCTCATCTATAGAAAATATTTGCTCTGCTCATTCTTGATCAGTTATATGTAGAGTTAAAAAAAAAAAAAAGACCGCAGACAAGAAGGTAAAGCGCACAAAAAACACATAGCTAACAGATGTCCAACAAGAAGGTAACGCAACAAAAATGAACAATATGAAAAGGGTAACCAGATTTTAGGAACAACATTGAAACACTGGGAGAGAAACTTGCAGGTCACAGACAAACTGAACGCTATAATAGGAGAAGGTAAAAACAGTGTCATATGGAAAGACAAAGACAAAGACAGGAATTTAAATTAACCAAAGAAAAACATTGTATTCAGATTAAAACAGGAAACAGAGGAACAAAGTCCATGACACATGTTTGACCATAAAATAACAACTATCTGACTATGTTCAGGTGAGTGGGAGATGTAGGACAAAGGAAGTGGGAAGAATGGGAGAGGCCTACCTGCATAGCCAAGCTCATCTAATGAGTCGTCTTAGTGTAATTTGGCCTTGTGGTTTGTTTCTCTGTTCCCCTTGCTCATCAAGGCCGGAAGGGTCAGCAGGCTCAATATCATTTCCTTAATTACTCACCTCATTAACACATGGCTCCTCTCACTCTATTGCTGCTCAATTGATACTCACATCAACTGCAGTGGGCCTCTCATAACACAGCCTGATCGATTGGGCTCACTCTTGTTACAGCTGTTAACATTATTGGCAAAGTCAAAAAAGAGGTCTGGGATTGGAGCTCAGGATGTGTCAAGAAAGGAACCACTTTCTGATTATACATAGGCAGTAATATATGATGTGAGGTGACACCTTTTTTTCTTATGTAAATTACATTTACTGACAAAGATAATTTGTGGCTTCAGTGACATCTGCACTTAGCTTCTCCTGATGATATGTATAAAATAATACGCTTAAACTAAGAGAAAAGTAGAAAGCACATTTCTACTAAGCCTTTGGAAAAAGAACAAAAGAATTTTCCCCTTGTAATTCTAAAGTTGCAGATTAAAAAAAGGTTTGAATAATGCATAAACACAAACCTCTTTCAGGGATCAGTAGCCTCTCTGCTGACCAGTGATAAATCACGTCTGCACTATCAGTCCTGCTAAAGTTAAGCGGACGATAAGTCAGGTGCTAGAGAGACAATGATAAATTCTTATCCTTTCCAGTGGAGATGGGGGAATTTTTGGATCCGCTTTGGTCTATCTTGACATTTGTATTATTGATTCTCTTTCTTTTGTGCTGCTTTGGCTTAGGTTTCTAATTGGATCCATTCTCTACCTGACTTGTACTTTATAGTCCATTCAAATTATACTTTTCCCCAGAGTGTCAACATAAGGTTAAATCCCTTTTTTTTTTTTTTGGAAGACTGCATGAAAAGGCATGGCTTTTTATTTAGTATAATCCAAACAGAAAAAGGAAAATGAGATTGGATAAAATGCGTTGTATCAATGGTACATAAATACTAGCTGCTTAGTGGTTTCCCCCAGCAGAGGGAAATAAAAAGACTGCTTCTTTGTCTTTTATGCAAATCTTATTTTTTAGTTTTCCTTGAGTAAATCTTCCAACAGTCTATTTAATTTTAAACAATTTTGCAATTATTGTACTGTAATTCTGATACATTTCACAAAGTGATAAAGTAAAGGCCTTTTAGTTATGTTTTTGGTTTAACTGAATATCCCAAATAGCATATTTTTAAGATACAGGTGCTACAGCTAAGCTGAACACTGTAAATCTAACCTAAAGGATACAGAGGGTAGCTTCTTATATTGGCACAGAGGTATCTAATACAGTGACATATCACTTCCACTCAGTTTGCTCCATTTATTTGATGCCTCTCTCTGAAAGGACGATATTGTGTTTGAGGCTGGAGTTATTGCAGCCATTTGTTTGCTGTAGAGTGGCTTTATCGAAGAGCAGATATAGGAGAGTATGTTTTCTGAATATAACAAGCTGCTTCAATCCTGTCCTCCACTTTGTCGGAGGTTTGATGTGATTAATACTGTCATGGACAGGATTAATGAAAGTCTATTTTTAAAATACAAAGGCTTGCTTGTGCAAAAATACACTTAGAGCTACAGCTTTATGAGAACAAATAAGACATCAGGTCTTCCTCTGATTTTTTTTTTTTTTACTTTTTTATGTCTATTTTTAACCACTGTATATTCTGTCTATGCATCAGTGTATGTTTTGGTCTCTTTCTCAGTATCTTTTGCATATAAACATTGAATATTTAAGGGTGTAATTATTCTGATAAAACATAGTCTTCTGTCCTAGTGCCATTTCTTTGCATCAAGACAACAGATATGCTGTTATAGAAATACACCTTTTGTATGTAAGCAAAGTTTTGTGCATAACTGTATATCTGTTTAATATAGTGAATATATCTCTCAAAGAAATCATGCTTTTGCACTGGTACAACACATTCAAACAGATAAATAAATGCTATTAGAAGTATATTGCCACTTAATAGTAAATATGTACAAAGAATTGAATCCTTACTTAGTACTTGAACATTTTGAAGATTTGCATGCTGTCATAATGTACACTTAATTATTTGCACAGTACACAGCACTTCATAATTTTGTGGAGATACAATACAATACAATACATGTACATTTAGGAACACATGTAAGATTTGGACGTGGAAAGTCAACACAAAAATCTCAACTTTAGAATCCATGATTTATTGAGTTCAAAATCTTGTGAAATAAATATCAAAATTAGAAGTCGGACAAATTTCAGCTTGACATGACATTAACAGGCCATTTATCAGTCCCTTTTAACTAATGTTGCCAGTGCTATTATCCATCAGCAAGATATCATTCAATCACATCATCATATTCATCACTGTCATCAGTAATTATCATACCCTTGGTATCCTTGTCAATCTGGTAGAAAACTAAGTATTAAAGGCCTTTTGAAAATGTTTCGTTTTACAACATCCACAGAGGATGTTTTGTTAATGTTTTACAATTTCATAGTACCTTAATACATATGGCATACTAATTTTAAATATTTAAATTTTAAATAAAATGCATTAAGAATGACACATTCCATCAGGGGGAATATTCTTTCCTGACATTCTGCAATAGTAAAAAGTGCAAAAACACTTGAGCTACTTGAAAAGTAGAAAGTACATTTGTAAGTCAACAATAACGATAGGATAATGATGATTATTGTAACTATTCATTTACCGGTTAAAAAGCCACAATTTTTTTTTATGTATAATTTTTTTATTTTAGCAAACAGCACATGTTGTTTTGGTCATGATATGCAGTGAGTTGTGTGTGTGAGTCCACATAGCCATGTCCTTACCAGTCAAGTGAAGCCGTTCTCTGGCTTGTGATGTCAGCATGCATGGTTTGCTGTGCAGCAGCCCGTTCATGTGTGTTCTTATATGCCCTGCTTAACAACAGTGCCTAGTCAAAATAATCAACCCGTTATCACATGTATCATTTGAGCGTGGTTAATTCTTCAGGTTATATGCATGTAATATATTATTACATTTACATAGAGAAGGAACAACAAAGGTAGTATGTAACACCTACACTAAAAGGCAAACTAATTAATTTGTCCAAAATCTCTTCAGAATAATTCCTGTATCTACACAATTTCGTACCACTTTATATAATAAATTTACCTACATGCCAATTTAAATGTTTTTTGTAGAGTTCTGTAGTGTTATTGGTTATTGCCTGGTACGGACAGCAGATGTCAGATAATTTAGCTCCCAAGATGCTTGTTTTCATTTTTAGTGGTCAAGGGGGTTTTATTTCCAGAATACATCTGTTGTATATTTTCACCTGTTTGCAGGTTAGCCCGACTCCTAACTCATTATGTGATGCTGAGGCAAAACCCCTCAGCATTACGTTTTATTTCACAGGCTGAGTTTTCATTACTGTTTGTTGATGAGATGTTTCTCTCTTCCTTTCTTAAAGTGAAGTAAAGTGAATTGTCCCTAAACAGCTTCACTGTTACTAATTTGCTACATGTATGTGGTATGGCGGATGGGCATATTAGAGCACATCAGAGTCATCACTATGGCAATCAACAAATTCGAAGTGAAGGTTGCTGCACATGGGTTAAATTTTAAAAATGTTGTATTTTAACTATAACCATGGTCCTTTCTTACACCAGTGGGCTTTAGGTCCTAAAATTAATCAAAGAGTGACTGAACACAAATAGTATGAAAGGAAAGTCTTAAAATAATAGTCCCACAAAAGACCGCATCCTCTTGGGTGAGCATCCAGCTAATAATTTATACCTCAAATCTGTCAACCTCTAATATGTTGACTCATGTAAACATAACGCATTACTGTCACATATCCAGTATATTTTAATATATAATATCCCCCCACTTGATGATTGCTCTTTCCTCATCAAACATCCCAGCGTGTCATTGTACTGACAGGCAGATCATTCTCCAGCAGTTCATAATCTCTCAGGTTACACCTTCTCAACCGATATCAGTCACTTATGGTATAAAGGATAAGCTGGGTGAGGCATGAGGAAATAGCTTTTTTAAAAATCACATCTGGGTAATGAGCCC